>NC_043766.1:25330410-25537910 GCF_902148845.1 Salarias fasciatus | reverse complement strand
TTGTCCATTGCTGACCTCACAAGACCCCAGGCCTCCTTCGTATCTGCGCCCGTTCAGTTATCTGGCCACGGTATAAATGGAATCACTGCTTCAGTCATGTTCACTTTCATTCATTCGAATTTTCTGCCATTTAGCTGCCTGCAGTTGAGTGTAATTCGGCTGTCATTCTTTTTATTATTCACACCTGTTCCTTTCAAGCTGTCACATCCCACATTATCTTCTGTAAAAAAAGAAGGTCTAATCTGCTCCAGTGGTATTCGAAGACATGGAAGTTATCCTTTTTTAACACACCTGGCATTTTGATTGAAAGCTATTTATTAGTTGAAAGTTCCAGTAAACACATTAAAGAAGAAAAGTTAACATCTGCTGTATGTTGAAGAGTGCATAGTTAGTATGGACTGCGAGTCAACTCTCCAACTCTAATGCATGTCTTGGAAGCGTAATGACAGATTGGACAGAGTTTGCAAAAACCTCACTCCTGATAACAATCCTAATTTAAAAGTCTCAGAAGATGCCGTTTTATGCAAACTGTGAAAATTCACAGGGCATCATAGCAAAAGCACCAATTAATGTGAAACCTAAACTAATAAGAAAATGCTGAATGTACCAAACATATTTTTTGGTGTTGTGGAATTAATAATTCATCTGTTCATATCTAGATATTTGCAGTTTTAACAAAAACAAAGAGCACTGTTTTCACAGCTAAAATTCATCTGCTGGGTCAGTCTCAGTCTTCTATCAATGGAAACTTAACCTGCAGTAAATGGAGCAATCTCCCCCCGGCGGCCGTTTCTCCATCGTCCTCACAGTCATGCAGGAAGCTCTGCTTGTCCTCACAGTAAATCCTGCAAAAGAAGATATTTATTTTAGATTTTTATTTCATTACTTTAGGCAGTAGCCTTTAGAATCCAAAGACACACTATATTCATCACATTTTTTTTTATATCGCAGATTCTCAATGTAGTCATTAAAGTATGAATGAACACACATGGAATCATGTGGGAAATAACTTTATACACACACACACACACACGATTCACATTTTCTGATTTCCTCCTCAGGGAGAAGATCTGTTGTTGATATTGTGTTTTTAGAGGCTCTTGTTCGTCTGTCTAAAAGTCCACTAACTCCACAACAACAGAGTAATGAGTTGTCACTCTCAGAGCCGAGCGATAAGGACTGCATCATTCTCTTGTCACAGCTCTGGTTCGGAGCTCGTGCTCTCGACACATTGTCTGGTGATAAATTTTTCCTCATGTAGTGTCTGACAACTGTGTGATTGGTCTAGAATTTGAAGTGAGCATGCTTATTAAGAAAAAGTACACATGCCACCCGAATTCACTCAGGCGTCGAAGCCTCCGGGAATTCTAAATTTCAGGTTTTACTAAATATAAAATGTCTTTATCAAAAACTAGTACTGTTCTTGTTTTTGCCACCACAAGAAAACTCATTTATGTATTGTGAGGAGTGTGTATTCAGCTAAGTCGTCTAGCCCTGTCTTTATGGTTCATGGCAGTAAGCGCAACATGCGACATCGCTGTGGGTTTTATGCTCTCACATGTTGCAGAAAATACAGATCAGTTTTGTTCACACCTTTTTCCCCCTCTGGTAAAAGTACCTGTGACAGCACCAACCAAACTGAAGCCTGGGCTGTTGTTGTTTGTTTTCTCCTCTCTCTCTCTCTTTCTCTCTCTCTCTCTCTCTCTCTCTCTCTCTTTCTCTCTCTCTGTGGGAAATGCACCTCTGGCTTCGAACACTGTCGAACTCTCCTCCTGTTGTGGGTTTGAACCCACCTTGTTTTCTGTGTTTCTTATGAGTGAAACTCTTCTCTGTGTCTACTCTTCTGCAGCGCTCACTCACTTGGTAATCTCTCCGTTCCCTATGAGGCATTCAGCATTAAGAGGGTGTCTGATGGCAGTTCTTCTTGTGTCTTGTCGTGTGCTATCCAGTCTCTTAAAAGAATACTCTGAAGATTTTGGACCCACGCCCTATCCCTATCATTTACAAAGTGAGATAAGCTCATAAATACCTTTTTTGTGTCCGTTCGTCCAGTGCCTGGCTAACAGCTGTTAGCATCGTAGTTAGCTTAGCTCAACTACGGCAGTTGACGAGGAGACAGAGCCAGACTGAGAAAGTGGACATAATCCTCCTTCCAGCGGTCCAGGGGACGGCGTATTAGCACGCAAAGTAAATCTGAATGGTTATAAAACATTGTAAAAGACGTGTTTTCTTTTCAATCCCTTAAAATAGTGTTTTGATACACACAGACCTGCACAAGCATAGTGCGCTGCGGAAGGATATACCAGGCGCACAGCGGCTGAGTCTATGCTTCTACTGCTTTGCTCCGGTATATCCTTCCGCGGAGCACTGCGCATGCGCAGGTTTGTGTGGATCAAAACGTTATTTTAACGGATTGAAAAGATAACACGTCTTTTAAAATGCTTTATAACCATTCGGATTTACTTCATGTGCTAATACGCCATCCCCTGGACCACTGGAAGGAGTATTTTGTCCACTTTCTCAGTCTGGCTCTGTCTCCTCTTCACCTCCCGCAGTTGAGCTAAGCTAACTACGATGCTAACAGCTGGGAGCCTGCGGCTGGACAAACGGACACAACAAAGGTATTTATGAGCTTATCTAACTCTGTAAATGATAGGGATAGGGCGTGGGTCCAAAATCTTCGGAGTATTCCTTTAAAAGCCTTTTCCATTGCGTTCCAATCTAATCTAGTCTTTTCTTCTGTTGATTTCAATCTTTTTTGAACCTTTGCTGTTCTCTACAGGATGCTGTTGCTTTGGAGTGCTTCACTCTGTGTTGAACCTTTCCTGTCTGATTATATAAACAAACCTTAAGAGTTCTGTGTGATTTTTCGATGGAGTTGGAATGCCATGATTTAATCTCCAGCAGAGGAAAACCACTGGTTTGGTTATTATGTAAAATGTGACACACATTATGGTTAACAAAATATTGAGAGGGGCCATGCAGCGCTGCGGTGAGTTAGCAGGACAAACCTTTCTGGGACGAGTTCTCATATTCTCCTTGCCCTTGTGTGGGTGTTTTTCCTCCAAAAACATGGGCTGGAGGTAAATCTGTGATGCTATGTTAGGCATTGTTGTATATGTGAGTATGTGTGGTTGTATCTGCCTGTATTTGCCCTGTGATGCACTGCTCTCCTGTGCAGGATGTACTGTGCCTTTGGTCTTTTTTGCCTGGGACTGATTCGACAGTCCTACAAATGTGAGCTGTATTAAGTGGCAGGTAAGTCAAATGGATGGCATATTGAGACATTTTTCATCTCACATGTGTCACCTCACACTGTAAAGTGAAAATCCTTTTGGAAAACTCTGTTAGGTTGCCAAATTAAATATATAGAAAACAATTTATTTTTTCTACATGTAACTGCATAATAGTTCAAAGCAGCCAACAAAAAGCTTCACGTGGCAGGCTGAAGATCTGTGCTTTAAGTGGAGAAACATTTAGGCAACCCCTTATCTGGAAGAAAAAAATGCCTTTAAGTGGTCTAAATGTCACCATCCCCTTCCTGGGTCTGAGTAATGACCACACTTTCAGTGCATCGGCAGCTCCACATCGACCTTATTAGACCATGCTAACAATACTTGTGTGCAAGAAAAATTGAAAACTGCATGCACTATGATAACTGTCACACACACACATCCATTCACAAACTCAAAAAGTCTGTCATTTTTACCATTTTTGACCATTTGTTGAGGCTTTATGTTCATTAGAGAAAATGATCTGTGCTTCAAATTCTCTTTTCCTCTTTGTTCTTCTGTGCTAACCACGTTTGCACGATTTACATAATGAAGTTTGTTACACTGACTACAAGTGCAAACGTAATTCCACCAGCCTCACTTGTACTTTACTGCACTCTATTTCATCTGTTCTCCTATTAATTATGTACACACACCCACACACACAAAATCTCTTTCTAGTTAACATGGCTCGCTAGCATTGGGTTGCAGGATGTTTGACAGTACTGACAGCCTTTAATTCATCTCCTGTGTCAATCTAGGCCCTGTTCACACTTCACAACTTTACAGAAATGTGCAGAACTGCGTTTGCGTTCTCCAGCTGCAGTCAATAGTTGTTCTACAAATGCAGTTAGATCAATGACAGCGACAAAGGCAGATCTCAGAGTACTCAATGTGCAGCTCACGCTTTTGAATTTAGCAGTGCTTGTCCAACATTTGGATCGATGGAGACACATTTCCTAATTACAGCAGATGCTGATTGGGCTGATGCAGTGAATTAAAACAAAGGTATTTAAAAATTTACATCAGATTATTTTCCAAGCAGAAGCATGCAAGCTCAATATATAGCATTGTCTAATGGAAATAAACACAAACCACAGCATTTTAATTGTTTTTGGCATTTCTATGTATACAATAATATTCAAAACATTTCTGTCCGGATGTGAAGCTTTTCTGATGAAAAGAAAAAAGAAAAGAATGTTTGATTGTTCTTATGTAAACATAAAGGTTTCTCACACTTCTAATATCTTGCATTCGTGCTATTTCAAATTTGCAGACATTCTGTCTGCAGTGGCGGATCTCTGCTCTGTTATACCCTTTCCTTTTCACTTGAAGGCTCTACTCCATGTCGGCCACATTAAAGCAGTCCATCCTTTACATTACAACAGTTTCTCTGTGCTGCTGAACGTGAGCTTCGGCTTTTTATTCTACTCAAAGCCTCGAGACCTTCACTTCAAACCCAATTTGTGACTGAAATGCAAACAATTCCCACTAAAAATACCTCAGTAATTTTCACATGTAACTCAAAAGGTCCACTACCAAAGGTTAATGACTGGATTTTTTTTTCCCTTTCCTGTAAACAAACCTATACACTGAATCGACTCACTTTTAGATTTGTGTGTCCAAGAAACACTATCGGGAAAAGACTATTGTACATGTCTGACACAATCACTCATTGAGTTCTGCTTTTTCTTCAGTGTTTGGCAGCCGGTAAAGGTTTCACATTTTTCCACTTGATAACTAACTAAAACTGAAAAATGATTTTATTTGAGGAATGATTTTGTTCATGGAAAGATTGTAATGAACATGAAGAGGGAACAATTGTGTCTGGACCTCGAAAATCATTTAAGTGAATGATGTCCAGTTACTTTTTGGAAAATTTTATTAAAGATGAAATACTATAATACTACAGACTACAGAAAAATCAATTCATTAACACAATTTAATTTATTTTAAATAATGTTAATAAAACATAACAATATTATTATGTATCATGGAAATATTTTTCTATTCTTAACGGGGTGCATTTTTAAATCATGATAAACACTTGATTGATCTCAGTTTGAACCGTTAGAGAGAGAGAGAGAGAGAGAGAGAGAGAGAGAGAGAGAGAGAGAGAGAGAGAGAGAGAGAGAGAGAGAGAGAGAGAGAGAGAGAGAGAGTGTGTGTGTGTGTGTGTGTGTGTGTGTGTGTGTGTGTGTGTGTGTGTGTGTGTGTGTGTGTGTGTGTGCGTGTGCGTGTGCGTGTGCGTGCGCGTGCGCGTGCATAACAATACTAACCTGAATGCATAAATATTATGAGTGGCACTTGCAAATTTCTTGTTTTCATAAAGCTTCTCCAAAACCATTTTAACCTGTAGGGAACAGAACAAGAAATATTTTATCACTTTGGCGTTTGCCTCATTGCATGTAGAATATTAGGCCTCTTAATATCAGGGCTTACACACAAATAAGCACTTTTAATAATGCTTTAATGTTCCAAAACAGAACATTTTCCAAAGCATCTGAGGAAGTCCCTTTAAGTTTCCACCATTTGTGTATGACTGTGTGTGTGTGCACCTTAATTGTGAACTGAATAAGCAAAAGAGAATTATTTTCCATCAACGCTACATCAGCTCTTATATGTTTGCAGGGTTTTGTTTTGTTTTGTTTTTCAGAAAAATACTGATGTAGTAATTACAATGCTTGACAGATAAAAATGAGGTTCATTAAATAAAAACAGATTTTTAATTAGTTTTCTAAAAAGAGATTGTCGTGTTTTTCTTTTGAATTCAACACTTTGGAAGAAAATGTGAAAATCATGTCCTGGTTGAAATTACACTCAAGACAGCTGTTCATGTAAATATCTTGACTGGCCAGGTGTGAGCTTTTTGCAAAAAACTGATAGCATAAATAAACAGCAGAGAATGAGAACAGCATGCAGTAGTGAGTAACGTAATGTGTTAATTTATACAAATTATTAGATTTACATTAATCTTCTGCATGTGCAAGAGGCTTGTAAACAATTTACACGGAGTAGTTTATTTCTGATTGCTTCAATTCATTGAAAAATGACTGAATTCAATAACATGATAGATATATTCACACATTACATCATAGCACTAAAGAGTAGACTGTACCTGTCTGGGCGTTACCACAGGAGCCAAATGAGGCTGGAAAGTACTGCGACGGTCCGTTATGGCATTTCCATGTTTTATTGGAGGTAGCTCGTCATCTGAAAGATAAAATTTTGAGTCACTATTATAAACATTTCCATATGATCCTCTATGGTGAGAGATTCAAATGTAAAATAAGCTGTACCGTCGGACTGACTCAGGAAGAGATGCTCATTATCTGTGTTCAGTTTAAGAGTCCTCAAATCCGGTATGTCTTCATCATCATCCACTTCTTCTTCGGCTGTCATGTTCCTTTTTTCTGGCTGAGGAACTTGGAGGAGGAAAGATCGTGTCGTGTTAAAAGATTCTTTTTTTTTTTTTTTTCATAATTGCAAACCTACTTCCTGAGCCTGAGCTATCTGGAGAGCTCACAGCCTGTAATTAAAACAGCACACACTGTGAAAATTACCACTATATTATCGTTGCCTGACCTCAACAGCGCTGACACCAATACACACCAAGAAACTGAAATCGTTTTCAGCCTTGATTCCGAAAATTTGACTGAGCATCAAAGAGTATAACGAGCAGCCTGGGCTGATCGATTAACTACGACAAGTCGAACAAGAAAGAAAAACAACACCTGAAGCTGAGAGATCAGATTTGGAGAGCTGATTTCAAGGTGACCTGACATTTGTGCTCTGTTGTTATGGAAACAATGTGTGAGCAGTACCTTTGAGCACAGCTCCAACTAGCACCATAATCATATATGCAAGGAGGATCGAAATTGGGGAAGCGACTGAAATGCAGCTGCTTACACACACACACACACCCACACACACAGACGTGTTTGAATCGGTGATGCTCCGGAGTACATATGAGGCACTGAGCCGATCAAGCTGCTTCTGACAGCAAAGACAAATGGGGCACAGATTAGGGCAGCCAAAAGAATAGTTTTTCTTTTAATCATGATTAATCATGGAATTACTGGAGGTAACTGTGATAAATCGCATTTTGAACTAAATGTTTAAAATTCAGTTATTCTGCATTTCAAAGCAGTTTCAAGCCCATAATATAAAGCATTTCTTTCCAGAGTGTCTTAACTAGGAATCAAATGAACACAAAGAAAGAATTTCTTTCTTGACCTTTTGTAGGGAAAACGGAAAATCGGATTTCCTATTATGTGTTTATTTTACAAAAGTTGGAAAACAAAACATGAGCATAATTCATTATCATCAGCCTGCTCTGCTGCAAAACTAGATGACGTTCTTCGTTTGGGAAGAACTTCTTTCTTTTGGCAGGATAGACAACGAAGCATTAAAGTCTACTATTAAAGTCATTTAAGAGGTAAAAATAGTCAAAGGACGCACCTGGGTTATCCTGAAAGCACCAAATAAATCATCACAGCCTCTTTTTCACTGCTTCACTGCTTAAAATCGTTTGCCGGCTTAGCTTAGCATTAGCATCCGTGATGGCTTCCCTGTGCTCTCCTCCTCGTCCTCCTCGCTCCCTTGCTCGAGTGTGTTTGATGTTGTATTATTCCTTGACCTCCATTAGCGGGCGCGGAGTAAATGGTAAATGGAATACACTTATGTATCGCTTTCTACGCTGCATTAACACAGCACAAGGCACTTTACGCGGCATTATCACATTCACCTATTCACACACCAGTGAAGGCAGCTGCCATGCAAGGCGCTCCATCCATCTTCTGGGAGTAGTTCGAGCTTCATTGTCTAGACCAAGGACACTTTGGCATATGGACGGGAGAAATGGAGAATCGCACCAACAACCTCCGGAATTATAAGACGACTGTTCTTTTTTTTCTTTATTCTTTTTTTTTAATGAATGTGTGTTTGGAGAGTAAATGAATGAATGAAGGACCCCTTCCCGCTGATGAGGTCCTCTGGCAGCGGCTTATTGTGTGTTCCCAAAGCTAGAACCAAGACTCATGGCGAGACGGCCTTAAGCCACTACGGCCCCCGCCTGTGGAACAGCCTGCCGGAGAACCTCAGGACTGCAGAGACTGTTGATATTTTTAAAGGGAGATTAAAAACACACCTTTTTAATCTGGCTTTTAATTAACCGTCTATAGTTCTTATCTCCATCATTTTTATTTTTTATTATCATTTTTATTTTAATCTATTTATCCTATTTATTTGTTGTATTTTTATTATGTACTTCTAACTTATTTTATTTTTTTACTTTACAATCTTATCTTACTATTAACTTTGTATTATGTCTTTTTATGTCTTTAGCTGTTTTAACTCCAGTGTTTCCTCAGGGGGGTTCTTCACACTGGGAGTTGGTCCTGGTCCTCTGCTGGGGTCACTGTGCTCGAGTCCTCTGGTCCTGGCTGGCCTGGGGGTCTCCACACTTGGGTTCTGGGGTTCCCTTGGTCTGACGGGGTCGGGGGTCGAGCGCTGGGGCCCCAATATTAATGCCCTTCGCCTTCTCCTGGTGTGAGGGGCCCCACTGGTGGTGTTTTCCCATGATGCTTAGTGCCATGCCATGTCTCCTCTGCTGTGTGCAAATAATTTGGAATGTGTGTGTGTGTGTGTGTGTGTGTGTGTGTGTGTGTGTGTGTGTGTGTGTGGTGTATACTTATTGATGGTGCGGTTTTTATTCTTTTGTTTTTATGACTGTTTTTACTGTTAAGCACTTTCCGTTGTTTTCATAAATACAAAAAAGTGCTCTACAAATAAAGTATGATTTGATTTGATTTGATTTGTGCATGACAGCTGCACCTGGGAGCTCAGAGTGGACGTACTCCAGTGTGAGTTAAAATAGTTTTGACAAAGGTTACATTTTGACTTTTCAACTGGACTGTCTGGACGCCGTTGAAAATTTTACAAGCTGTTAAGAAGTCTAGTAGCCCTCATTCTTTTCATCACCACGGTAAGTTTACTGCAAAAAGCTGCTTGAAAATATCGAAATACACACTACATTCAGAGGTGCCAACTACAGGTGAGTAAATGGCACAAAAACACTTAAGGTCAAAATGCGATTTAAAAAATGGAACACGTTATGGATAGCATTGATGGAACTGTGATAAACGTGTAAATGATGACAGCCCTTTTTCTAATATATCCCAGATATCTGATAACTGTAACACTCATTCATAACGTATTATTATTACGAATAGATAAAATTCAAGAACACATTCAGCTCCAATTCAGCATGTGATTAGTAAAAGGAGTGTGACAACCTTGAACAACCTTGAAGCTTTAAGAACCCTGAACTGATGATGGGTAAATCTGCTGCCTTTTTTTTTGGTGACTGTATTATTTTTTTTATTTATTTATTTATTTTTACAAAAACAAGACAAAGACCTCTGGCCACTTTGACAACATACTGTCTAGTTTACAGGTCAAAGTTTGAAAAATATCATGCTTTGTGGGAATGCGTCAGAAGTCCGGTCTTCTAATATCTGAAGTCACCTTTTCAGCACCCAAGTTATGCTTAGTTCTGCATAACGACAGCACCGGAGCCTCATACACAAGATGAGGATGTGATCTATGGATATAAACTATTGAGTCAGTCAAATCTCAGGCAAGCAAAATGAAACGGATCCATCCAAAGACTAACCCTGCCTCTCAAATATTGTCAGAGAGGGTCAGGCAGAATGGACACATGAGAGCGACAACAGCAGGAGAGAAACCAAGCAGGTATAGACCATATTTTAAACTGTAAATAGGTTTCACTTATAGAGCGCTTTTCCACTGATCCCTGGACAAGGTCGATCTGCTCAGGCTGCGACTGAACTTTCACAAAGAGATGAGGAATTGCTGTGTTTTTCTGCTCACTGAGACCTGGCTGAACAACAACACCCTGGACACCACGTATCACCGTGACGGACTACTTTTCATCCACGCCGACAGCGATCAGCTGTCAGGAAAAGCTATGGTTGAGGGCTCGGCGCCTATATTAACATGGACTGTCGCACAAACGGTGTCCTGATAGGCCAGCATTGCTTTGAATCTGTAGAGTTTCTGTCGCTAAGTCGTGGCCTGCATTACTTGCTGTGGGAGTTTACTGTCGTGCTGCCAGTGTTTGTTTATATTCTTCTGGGCGCAGGCATCAGTGCAGCACTGGCGAATGGCGAAGCTGCATGTGCACATCAGAGAGCTATAGAATCAACACCCTGAGGAATTTTTTTGTGATTTCTAGAGACTTTAATCGCATCCGTCTGGCAAACTGTCTGCCTCATTTTTATAAGCACACAGACACTGGGGAAAATACTATGGGTCAACACGAACATGCAGGGAGCGTATGCCATGGTGCCACGCCCCCATCTAGGCTTCTATAATCACACCTCTGTCCTGCCGGCCCCTGCCCATCAAGCTTTGCCAAAAAGACAATCAGCCTCCACATAAGACCATCACTGAGTGTTCCTGCACTACAGGAGTGCATTGAACAAACAGACTGGTAGGTCTTCATCCAGAACTGCATGAGTCACATCACCATCACCGACCAGAAGCCGTGGATGGAAGCTTAGGTCCTCTGAGAGCACAGGATGCAGCTTTCAGGTCAAGAGATGCATGGAAGCTGAGAGCAGCAAGGTCGGACCTCCAGGCGGGTGCAATATGGAAAAGAAGATCCATGCTGACAAAATCCTGCTCCAATTTAAATCCAATGACCCTCGGAAAATGCGACAGCAAGGCTCCAGCACAGCTCTTTTCCAGAAGCTGTGAGGTTCACGGACAATTTGCCTTAGCCATTATGCTGCTCCTCGTCATTGTCGTTGCACTATTCATTTGTACCGCTTCCATTTCTCTGTCCATTGTTCAAGCAATACTTCACAGTTTTGCATGAGCTGTATTTGCCGTACTGTTTTGCACATTTTTCTATACTGCTGCACTATTGTAATCTACATTCCTAAATTTTTATTCTTTAATTCCTTGTTCCTATGTACTCTGCTGGTCCGGAGGAATGCACTTCATTTACATGACTGCACAAAAATGACAATTAACGACCTTGAGCGTTAACAGTGCAGTTAGACACATTCACTCAATCACACTCACACACCACTGGTTGCCATTCAAACTCACTTCATCTATTTGAAGCAATTTAGGGTTCAGTGGCTTGCTCAAGGACACCTCTACATGTGGACCAGGGGAAATTTGAGATCAAATGTGCAACCTTGCTACTGAACGGTGACTTGTTCCAGGAACTCAGCCACAGCCCCCCATAGAGTATACTTAGCAAGGAAATGTCTGAAAAGTTGCACAGTCATGTTTATAAGAACAAGACTGAGTCTTCAAGGGCTTTCTCCAACAATCGAAAGAAAAGAATGTGAGGTTAATTAGTGAGGCTAATTTGTCTATCGTGTGAAAGTGGAAGCGAATGTGAGTGCGTTCTGTGTTGGACTGGAAATCCGCCCAGAATGTGACATACACTCACAGTTAGCAGGGAACGGCTCCAGGCCTGTGGCCCTACACAGGCTAAAGAGGTATGCACGGCGGGTGGAGCTTGGTTAAACTGAGTGTCATCCAGTATATAGTGAGCATGATTTAGGCTAGTAATAAAAGGCATTACATCTCGGCTTTGAAGAGATAATGCAGAAGCAATATATTTAATTGAAGTTCAGATTTATTTGGTCATTTATTTTGGTCATTTTTCCTTATTTATTTGGTTACAAAAATCTGATCAAGTCACTTTTTGAGTTAATAATTTGCCGTCAGTGTTTTAGCTGTTCATATGAAATATTCTGACTTCAAGTTCCCTGAACGACACCATGCTTTGTTTTGCACTGAGAGGAGTCAAACTTTCATCTGAATAAGACCGGATATCATCCCGGTGGCTATCGCCTAACGCCTATAAAAACTAGGTTGACTGAAGTCGTGGAAAAGATTGGAGTTCTGTGTGAGCTTTAACCTCAGTCGCACTTAGTTAACTTGTCTGTAACCCTTGCGATGCTAAAATAAGACAATGTAGATAACAATATAGTAGCGGTGTACGATATGGGCAAAAAAAAAAAAAAACTCAATAATTAAAAAAAAATCAACAAGAGTAATTTCACGATATCTTTTAAAATGTGATTTCTTTCCAAACAAAAAATAATAATAATGCAGAGAATATTCTTCATGCTAAGCCTGACATCCATGGATGGACAAAATGTTCCAGAACAGTTGTGCTTGTTTAATTTCATTAAACATATGCACTCAAGAGACTCATAGTCAAACTCCAACTTAGAGACATTAAATGAGTAAACATTCAGGTTCTCTCTCCTCTGAGAGAAATTGTGCAGCAAATAAGTGACACATTGTCAGTCCTTGATATTGCTGAGAGTGCCCTATACACAGGGTTCTTACCTTTTGTTTAGAGTGGCCATATAATCAAACTTTGCCTAATCGAAAAATGATTGTTTTCTGATCTAAATCATATAGCCTAATCTTCAACAACAAAAAATAATTATTCAAGACAAAAAAATTACCTTTCCTACTGCTTCACAAACAAACAAAAACCCCACATTAATAAGCTGAATTATGAAAGAACTGACAATAGCACCCTGGTGTTATTGTGGATGCTGTCTTTCATTACTAGCGTATTACACAAATGACTTTGTGACACAAACGTGAAATGCAGAGGCTCACTTTTTCAAAAAAAAAGTGCATCTCTAAAAGCAGTAGGGTGCTCACACGGCCCAACAGGTTGTGTAGCTGTTGGCAAATACAAACACAGGGACTGAATGACAAAGCTAATATGCTAAGAGCAGGCTGATGCGAGTAGCTAAGCTAATATGCCAACAGCTGACTGATGCGACTGCAATGCAAAGAGAATGTAAAATCGCTCATCGTCAAAACATTTATTATACTACCGTAGGTGATATACAGTTGTGCTCATAAGTTTACATACCCTGGCAGAATCTATGATTTCTTAGCCATTTTTTAGAGAAGATGAATAATTACACAAAATGGTTAGCGCTTCGGTGAGGCCATTTATTATCAAACAATGGTTGTAACTGCCAATAGGACATTTTTTTCTATGATTGAATAAGTGTGTTTTCTATCGTCTTAATTTTATTTTTTTAATTCGTGGTTTATTAAAAAGTGATTTTAAGATATTTTACCTTTACAAAATGTCGGTTGAATAAAGAGTATATTTTTCTATGTAAAGCTTAAACAATTTGATTTGCCGTAATCCAAGTCACATGGTTAGAGTCAAAGGTCATATGCGCAGCGTCAGTGGCGGAGGCTGCATGGCGGAGAACGCCAAGTTGGCTGCTCAGCCGAACGCCAACATGATCAGAAAGTAAGCGTACACGGCTGCAAAACTGCAACATTCTACACGGTCCAGGAGGCGCACACGGTAACTTGCAATTTATGCTTTCATATGTTGTTGTGTGTGTTTTTAAAATAGTTTCCTGTCATTTGACGATTGTTTGTGGCTTTAAATGCCGGATGTTGTGAGAGACTTGATGAAATTGATGTTTTGTAAATATGTTTGATTTTTTTTGTAGTTTTCACGGTGTCTATGGAGGAGGAGAGGTTCAATAAACTTGCTAAAGACATCAGTATGAAGCGTCGCCATTGCTTTGGATCGGTGTAGCTACAACGATGTTTACTCTTTTTAATTCATAATGACAACAGAAACTACACAAATGACCCTTATCAAAAGTTTACATACCCCAGTTTTTAATACCGTGTATTGCCCCTTTAACATCAGTGACAGCTTGGAGACTTTTGTGATAGTTGTGGATGAGGCTCTCTTCATTTTCTCTGACGCTAAAGCCTTCTTGGCAAAGGCCTCCAGTTCCTGTGAAGTCTTGGCTGTCTTGTATGAACTGCGCGCTTGAGACCTCCTCAGAGTGGCTCAATGATATTGAGGTCAGGATACCTAGATGGCCACTCCAGAACCTTCACTTTATTCTGCTGTAGCCAATGAGAGGTGGGCTTGTCTCAAATTTTTCTCTAGTATTTTTTTGAAAACATGCTGCCTTCATCTTGACATCAATTTTGACCAAGTTTCCTGTGCCTTTGTAGCTCACACATCCCCAAAACATCAGCTATCCACCTCCATGTTTCACAGTAGGAATGGTGTACCTTTCATCATAGGCCTTGCTGACTCCTCTCCAAATGTTGTGTTTATGGTTGTGGCCAAAAAGTTCAATGATGCTCTCATCACTCCAAATGATTTTGTTCCAGAAGTTTTGAGGCTTGTCTCTGTGCTGTTTGGCGCACCGTCAGCATGATTTTTTTTGTGTGGCATTGGTGTAGTAACGGCTTTCTTCTGGCGACTCAACTATGCCATTTTTCTTCAAGTGCCTCCTTACTATGTATCTTGAAACATCCATACCACTGTTATTTGTTTTTTTTTTTCCAGAGAGTCCTGTATTTCAGCTGAAGTCATCTGTGGGTTTTATTTGCGTCTCGAACTGTATATCGAACACCTCGACAATATACAATATCAAAAAAATGTACAACAATGGACTGACAATCAAATGCCTCAGCTTAAAGCAACAGACATTAAAACCAGTTCCTCTGCAACCACAGAGGGCTTTCAGCAGGACTGAGGGACTAGTGTAAGACTTTATAATGCACAAAATACAGACTTTGATGTCATTCACCATAGTTCTTTTTAGAAAGTGAAACATGGAATCTTTAATAACATGTCTAACAGGTTTATCATGCTTGCAGTGAGGTTTCATTCATCCGAAACATCACCGGCCGACCCATTGTTCCTCTTTACGTTTCATGTGCATCCTCTCAGTCATGTTGATATCCTTTTCATAGCTTTTCCGGTGATTTTTTATAATCTTCCCCCTTATTGAAGGCTCGCTGCTGTTAAGCCTGTCGATTGAATGAATAAGTCATCATTTCCACTCCCAAGCTGAAGTGCTGTGACCTGTTGTAGGCATTACCACATGAATCGCCATGAGAGCACTTATGAAATGCAGGGGACAGTTAATATTTTTCAGGGCATGTTGCTCAAAGGAGACCCTCCGCCTTGATAATGCATGCTGCTAGGCGGTAGATAACAAAGATAGACACTCGAAGAAAATCTTTAATTTAGGCCTCTTTTTACACTTCAAAAGATTGGGCCAAGGTAACAAAAGGTATTACACAGATATCAATCTTAATTCAGAGCAGTCACTCAGAACCGCGGGAAGTTCTTTTTGAAACTCCTGCAGCCCTTTGTGTTCTTATCATTGTCACAGACCACGCCAGTCAGTTGTGTCAGGTAATGGAAGAGCATATTAACTAGAATTGAAGGGAGACCCGCTTAGAAAACCCTTGAGATAGGAAAGTAGAATTAAGTGCTCTCTTATCTAGTAATAAGTAAAAAAACATTTACTTAACCCACATCTTAAAACAGAGATTCTCCAATTATAGTTTAGCATTACAGACTATATCAGGCAGGTCTATAAAGACATTTGACTCCTTTTTAGCATTAACCAGTGTTATTTTTCAAGTTCAGAATTGTCTACATAGAATTTTTTTGTACTTATTATATATGTATGTATGTCTGCGTATATGTATGTATGTATGTATGTCTGCGTATATGTATGTATGTATGCATGTATGTATGTATGTATGTATGTATATATGTCAGTATATATGTATGCATATGGGTGTTTGTGTATAGGAATGTAAATATGTAAATATGTAAATATGTATACAATAGCCTTCACTGTAGATGATTTGTCTGCACTAATTATATATTTTTACTTTAGTTTGCTTGCTACTGATGGTGCTGTGACACCTGAATTTCTCAGTTTGGGATTAATAAAGTAACTCTCTACTCTCTTTTTATAATGGTCATTCCTTAAACATTTGAAACACTACAAAAGCACTCAGAGAGTGCAGACCTCCGCCAATCAGCTCAGCCCTAACCCTAACCCAGAGGCAATAATTATTTAAGAAAGCTCAGACAGGAGGGTTATTTTAATAGCAGAATTGCTTGTAAGTATGTTTAGACAATTGTACACCAACTATAGAGATACGGAAAGCAAAAGAGCTGTCACTTTGGTGTTTTGTTTTTTTTTCTAAATAAGAAAACAAGTTTTGTGCTGTTATTTATGAAATAAAGGCAGCTTCCCATTGTTAGGCTGTGTGTTTTTTGTTCTGTGGTGTAGGTTCTTAGCTGCACAACCTAAAGCAAATGCAGTCAGGCTCAGTGGATTAAAGTGTGGCATTGTGGAACAACGAATAGGGAATTTTGCCTAATACTATTGGTAGAAGGATCCAGATCTATTAGACATACATCAGCCTCATATGGTTCACGTATCTTCAGGTAATTCGATTTTAGTTTTGATTTTGGAAATCCAAAATTGGGAAACAAGCCGACTTTTGTCAGTACACAAAAAAATGGCTATTCTCCTGTTATTAAATAAAAATCACAAAATAAAATATGCCCATAATTCATTATCTCTGAAATGGTTGAGATATGTGTGTTTGGACCCTCATAGTGCTAGTAAATATGATTGATACCAATCCAATCCTCGTTACACTTGAATCACTGAGCACACCTTCAAGATTGCTTAGTCGAATGACAAGTGTGTGGCTAAGGAGACAATGTGGATTGAACAGCTGCCTACTCGACAGAGTTTACAGGTGTGGAATTGGCTTCAACTGAAGCAAGACAGTATCAAATCCAGCACGTAAGATAAAGAAGTAGCTCACTGGCTGGCCTGAGGTGACGATGCATCCAGGATCCTGTAGGCTCTAACAATAGTAGACTGAGCTGAGCACTGCCACTCTTCTGTATAGATCCCATGCAACTTGATCTGATTACTTGTCTATACTTTCAAGCTTTCAATAGTTTCCATATTTGGTAACTGTTGAAAACTACTGTAACTACTGACAGTTTACTCCACTTGGTGACACTGACGGGAGCCATTCAGTCTGAAGGCCGTCAACTCTGTCCTGAGAAACACGCCATCATGTCCGAACTGAGGCAACGCACACGTCCTCATCTAAATACTGCCTATTTGGTAGTCTTTGGGTCGCTTCATGACTATTTCCCTGGAGGCTGGCTCTTCAGAACTGGTATAGAAAGTCTTCTGTGTAGTCCTGGTCTCTCTGTATTCTGAAGATTTATCTTAACCTCAACTGTAATAAAATCTCTGCAACATCCTCAGGTCCAGTGAATGGCTTCCAATACATCTACATAAGTCTAACAGGCACACAAAGTACAGAGCAGGCACGCATTTCTTGATGCATACATGCAAGTCTCTCTCTCACTTTCTCTCTCTCTCTCTCTCTCTCTCTCATACACATACACAAACACACTCACCACTTTAAAAATGTAAAGAAAAATCACACTGTACACATATCACAATACATAATTTGCTACATGTAAGCTATATCAATAAAGTACCATTAACTGGCCATAGTGAAAGGCTGTGTAATTGATATAGGAACCATGAGAGCTACTCACCTTCGGTCCTGTACTGAACATTCATTAGCTTGATTCATTCATTGAAAAAGTTGAATATGCTGTAAAAACAGTCCCTCTGCTTTCTCCAGGTAGTTTTACTTTCATGTAATGACCTGAAGCCTGATCAAAGAAAATCAGCATGTCTGTTTAATTGGGCAGAGAATTGTGGGATTGAAAAATGTAAATTTTCATATTAATTATCACTCTCGGTGTATGTCGTTACCATACATTAGTGGGTATTGTTGAATATCGGTGACTGTTTTCCCTGCTATCTTGTCAATCACTAACATTATGAGAGCTGACACGTTTCACATGAATTGAATGGTTCATCTTCATGTCGGTTGCTCTGGCAACTGAGGATAACTGCAGAGGGACAGATGCAATAGTATAACACAGGTGATTTTCCTCCTTCTCAATGGTCAGGTTTGCAAAGATACTAATATGACACAAAACATTTTTTTTTTTAAATGAATTTGCATATGTGATTTCAGAGCTAAGTAGAATGTTAATAATGTTACATGCCTGCTGGACAATAAATGAATGAGACAGCAATGAAAAGGTGCATAAAAATGGATGGCATATTTTTGTTATATTCTACTGTGCAAAAATGAAAACAAAAGATCTGTTACCAGTGCTGCAATCTTTGGTAAGCCAGGTATGAATAAACTGGGTACGACACAATTAGTTGACACCAATGGGTCGAGTTAAAAATTCCACAATATGCCTGAATACCACAATGAGCGGCTACATTTACATGGGTCAAAAAATCCTTCTTATAATTACATTGTGAAGGGAAGCGGATCGTAAATGTGTTATATAAACACCGGAGTGGATCCGCTTCACCCGGATGGCTGAGCTGTGTGGCAGACAGAGTTGGGGTCCGTTACTCAAAAAAGTAAAGAGTTACCTGTTACTTGTTACTTTTGAAAAAAGTAGTGCCTTACACTACTTGATTACTCCATGGAAATAGTAAAGAAGTTACACTACTCGTTACTGCATAGAGCTCCACGGAAGGATATACCGGCACACAGCGGCTTATGTCTACTGCTGTGCTCCGGTATATCCTTCCGAGGAGCACTGCGCATGCGCAGATCTGTGTGTATCAAAACTTTATTTTAACGGATTGAAAAGATAACACGTCTTTTAAAATGTTTTATAACCAATCGGATTTACTTCACGTGCTAATACGCCATCCCCTGGACCACTGGAAGGAGTATTTTGTCCACTTTCATCAGTCTGGCTCTGACTTCCAGCAATTGAGCTAAGCTAACTACGATGCTAACAGCTGGGATCCAGCCACTGCACGCACAGACACAAAAAAAGGTATTTATGAGCTTGTCTCACTTTGTCAATGATAGGGAAAGGGCGCGGGTCCAAAATCTTCCCCCAAGAGGATCCACCTGGGGCATTTACAGTAGGAGGGAGTGCAGTGTTGTCAGTGGGGCACAATTTATATATGGCAACCAATTTTACTTTGACGGTTCCATCAGTCCTGACCCGGAAGCGATAGCGAGCAGCTGCTCGTATGGCCACCGTTCCATCTACTGGTGGTAATAAAAAGAACTCCGCTTAAACAATAATATTTTGGTTGCTCTATTTGCAGTCATTGTCAAAGTAACGATCGTAGCGTTTCATTTGTAACTCTAGTTTAACTACCAATCTAGGAGGAGTAGTGCCGTTACACTACTCATTCCCATCAAAAGTAATTTAACTACTTGTAACGCTCGTTCCTTGAAGTTATATACCCAACTCTGGTGGCAGAGGTCTGCGCTTTCCCAGTGCTTTTCTAGTTGCATCTTTTTGAACGACGACATTTACTGAATTATTGAAAGAAAAAAAAAAAAACTGTTAAACTGTCGGCGATGACATGATTTTAAATTTCTGTCTTTTACCTCAATTTCTGATTATTATCAAAACGAAACACAAAACACTTAAAACTGTGCTATTACATTTGCTAACAAATAACATTTTTTGGCAGCCTTTATCTTCTGATTAATTTCTACAACTGTCACACATATCAAAGCTGTCAATAACTGCTAACAAGTAGCAGGCAGGCTGTGGCCAGTTGATAGAGAGGCCATCTTTCAACTGGAAGATTGCATCTCTCCCTGTCCACATGTTTAAGTGTCCTTGTGCGAGACTGCTTCCATCAGATGCCTAGTGCGCCTTACACATGGCAGCCATGTCCAATGCTTCTGTTTAAAGAATGACTCTCTGGGGGAAAAAAAAAAAAAAAGTATGCCTTTTGTATTGTTTTGTACTGTAATCTATTCTATTCTATTGTCATCTAAATAATATATTGAAAGTTAAAGGACTGATGTCTCAGCAGGTTTTACAGAAGTTAATACACACATCTGTCTTCAGTGGACTTGACTGCTATCACTTTGTCTTTACTGGTATTCTTAAAAAAAATCAAGATCAACAAACACCAAGAAAGTGGACCACATCAGATCTTTCACTGCATGGCTTCCTGTCAATACGAGCAAATTTCAAAATATTACTTCCAGTCGAAGAACCTTTGAATGGTTGAGACCATAAATATATCTCAGACGTTTTGTTACATTATGAGGTACCTGTTTTTCTCAGGTCTTCTGAATTAAACCTGCAATCTATTCCTGGAGTCACGGACAAACATACAGAAGCTGCTTTTCATTAGTATGCAACAAGTAATCAGAACAAACTACCTGTAAACTGCAGGATGGCTCCAACTGTGAGTACTTTTAATACGAGAGTCTGGAAACATTTCTGCTTCCTGCTGCCTTCCGGTGAAGCGCGGTTTATTTTTTCATTTATGCTGCACGGCATACTAAACTGTAAGATGTTAACTGTTGCAAGCTATTATTCTTAATGCTTTCTTAACTGTTTTGATGTTTCAGACATTTTTGTGCTTTTTCTTAATCTTTTTTTTTTTGTTGTTTCAATTCATGTTTATCATAGCAAGCTGGACATGTTTGTCAATGTAAAGCACTTTGGATTGCACCATACCAGGGCTCTGGAGCCACATGTGGCTCTTTGACTCTTCTGCTGTGGCTCCCTTAAAGGTGCATTAAGGAGTTTTACAATCTTAAAAATACTTATTTTCCACCATAAATATGTTACACATTTTTAATGATGTGTACAACGTGCCCTGACATATTCATTGCAAGTACCTCTAACAGCGCTAAATTGTCACTTGAAAGTTGCAGTGCCGGTCCGGCACCAGCATTTTTTGGGGGAGAATTTGAAAGGAATGACGTAATGCGCGCTCCAGCTGGTTAGGTTTCGTTTTGTCCGCCATTACTCCGCCAGATGCTTAGTGAGCAACAACTGAGCAGGAGCTTCCAGAAAGTAAGAAAAGACTGGCTTCTAGCACTGCCACAACTCCAGCACAGACTCCACCAGGTAAAAGAAACTTAAATCTTACTCAAGCGCTACTAAACAAGCGAGGAAGGAGTCCCCTCTTCCATGCACCCAAGCCACAGGCACAAGTTTTTCACTAAGCTACATTACACCCAAGGCCTGCAGGGGGCGCTGTTTTGCATAAAACATGCAAACTCCTTAATGCACCTTTAAAATATACCTATATAAAGATTTTTTAATTTACACACCAGAGTCATTTTGAAGATGACTTTACTTTCTTGGATTAAAAAAAATACCTAAAATGGGAAAATATGCTGAAATGACTGAATGTCCGTCCTTTCTCTGGCCATGACTCTAAAATCCCTCCCTGTTAAAAGTGCTATGATTTTGTTAATATCATCTTTTCTGTGCTTATATTAGTCATGGTAAATCCTTGTACATATTATTTTGTGAGGATCACTGTTTAAAGGAATTTGCCTCTGAGAAATAAAAAAACATATTCCTATTCGAAATGTCAAAATTATTTGATAAATACTGAAAAAGAAAGATGAAACTAATAAAATCGGGTATAAAAACAGCTGGAAATATTTTGAAATGTTTGCCATCCTAAGTTTTTACAAAAATTTCTTAAAAAAAATACAGCTTTTGTACATGTTTCAAAACCAGTGTATATTTGAAACACTGGAAGCTGTGTTCACCTCACCTTAAAGGCTGAACATGTTTTTTTTTTGGTTTTTTTTGTTTTGCAGATCCAAGTAAATTTGATTTGGTAGAAGTAACACAGATGGCTTCTTCAGTCATGATGGTTGCAGACCGATATACTACACAAATAAAGTTGCCTTGTCTTGTCTTTGTGGTGAGGAAAGTCGACCACACACCTGAGTCAAGCGGCAACCTCTGCTGGTAAAAAGTGACGCCAACGTGGAAGTGCAGAAAAGCTGTAATTTGGGAGAAATTCCAGCAGGGTGCGATGATGCTGGTTTCAAAAAGAGCCCGAGTCTCATTGGAACCCATTCAAAAATGCAGATTTTCGGAGTGCAAATAAACATAAAGCGCCCAGTTTCAGAACATGTTCTGTGACCAGACTCCGAGTTTCACATAAATCATCTGTTGATGTAATTTTATGAGTTAAAGTTTTGCATAAATCGTCCTATCACAGCGCCTCCTCTGATCATGTGATACAGTTACGTGATAGGCTGGACCAATCACATTTACATCTGGTTTCAAATGTTCATTATGGAGACGTCTGGCTCAAATCCTCAAAACGGGATTTCAGAACGCTATAGTGACTTCACGTAAGTTTCATCATCTTCTATATACAATCAATAGACTGAATAGAGCTTAAGAAATTATCAAATCACACTAATGATCAAAGAGAAACGTAAAGCCCACATTAAAGATTAAACTCACTTTCCCAGACTGGATATTGTACTGTATCTTAAATTTTACATCAATTAATTGTAGTGCTGTCAGTTTTAATCGCGATTAATCCATTGAGGTCTGCCAATTGGGTCAAAGAAAAGAACTAGAGGATAATAGTGTTTTTCCTGACGCTGGGACTGATTTATGAGGATTAGATTCTTCATTGCGATTAATCTCTACTTTAAAAAAGTTAACTGTTGACAGTTTTCCATGAATTAATCACGATTAATTGTGATCAATGCGATTAAATTGCGATCAATGCGATTAAAACTGACAGCACTAATTAAATGCAAATATGCCATGTTGAAGACCTTGTTCAAGCCAGAATTCAGTTTTTCACACCTCACCTGCATCAGAACTCTGGGATTTCTCCACAAGAAAATCTCTAATTTGTTCCACCCATAGGTAGAGGATGCTCTCCCCTGCGTGTTCCCTGTTGAAATTCAAATAATCCAAGATTAGACTACACCCTTTCATAGAAACACACCCACACACGGCACACTGCGGAAACAATAATGGGAAGCTTTTGTTGTGGTAGATATCACAGTATCTCATCGTGGAGTCAGAATTTATAAGAGGCACTCACACATAAAGGTCTTCAAGGCTGTTTGCCAATTTGGCCCTCTCAGGGCCTCGCAACCACGCTGCACTGCAAAAACAAACAACAACAAAGGGTTATGAAGCAGGCTTTGAGTTAGAAGTCCTTAAAATACACAGATCTCATTATATTGATTACAAGGCAAAGAGATTTACTTGATCTGGTAGATGGGTGGAGCTGTGCTTGGATAACCATTTGGAAGAATTATCTGACCAAAAAAAAAAACAAGTAAATTATGTACGTCATTATAAAACAGTAACTCCAGCAAATAGACAGTACTGACTGACTTGTAGGAAATAATTCTACGTACCTGTAAACACACTGTGAGTTTTGGCTCGTCTGAGCTGCTGGATATTTTGATGCAAAATATCATGGATGCTTCATCAATCACACACCACTCATCACCGTAGATGGAGGACAAAGCCTCCACCTCTTCGATCTGAATGAAAAGAGACATCAAATTTAAAAAGTCAAAAGATTCATCCAATGATAACTATGGATTTGTGTAATTATGCCAAGGCCTGGATATGTTACATACAAAAATTCTTCATATGCATTGGAAAAATACAGGAAATCAGAATTGAATAAAATTAAAACACTAAGAAGCTGCACATTGTCTTCCACATGTTTCACTGTTTTCAAATCATAGTAGAAATACATATCCACTGACAGATGCTAAAGTCTTGTTTTTATCAGTTCCATGTGTGTATTGGACTTTGATTGGGGGAAAAAAAAGGCTGGAGCAAGGAGTCTTTGAATGTTTTAAGATAATTACGAAGAACACAGACATAGGACAAACTATAAGATATCTATAAGACAAGAATGTTTTTTTGTGGTAAAATTGACTATTGCAGGGCATTACAGGCAGATCTCCCCTCCTAGAGAAAACTACGCACTTTAGACATTTTTCTTATTTCGACATTTTTTGTATTATTTTGGTGCGACTGTAACACAGAATACTTTAAACAACACTACAATAAGCATTCAAGAATATTTTTTTAAATCCAGTCCACAGATAACAGAATCCCACAGAACAAAAAAAAATAAATATAAAAAAAAAAAGAAGTTGTCATGTTGTCACCCTTGGTCACCCAGCGCTGTGACTGCAGAGTGTGTGACTCTATTCTGTGACCATCTTGTGTTTGTGCTTTCCTGCTGTGTTGTCAGCACTGTGTTGATGTGTGACCTCGGTGCAGCACGCTGCACCTGCTGGGTTTCAAACAGTTATTTGCATAAGTGTTAATGACTCCAGGCACCCCTTGAGCACCACCAAACTGTGTGTGTGTTTCTGTGTGTGTGTGTGTGTGTGTGTGTGTGTGTGTGTGTGTGTGTGTGTGTGTGTGTGTGTGTGTGTGTGTGTGTTCCCAATTAGTTCTTGCTCTTCTCATGAATTCACATTGACATTCAAGCCTATACGATGCTTGTCACGCAGCAGTAAGCCGAGTGTTTACACGCTCTCTGCGGGTCATTAAAAAAGACAATGCAGAAGACCGGGAGCTAAAGAACCTAAAAGTTGCGTGGCATGCCTGAAGTTAAAATTCCGAGTTTGTTCAAGATATGAGGTTTGAGCTTACTTGGGCCTGCAGATCGCCTTCATTCGCCTGACTTACGACACCCGCCATTCAGTCATTTCATGTTTAATGTCAGAAGCAAGAAAAACGGTAGTAGATAGTGCACACGGAGTAAAGTCCTGCACATGAGCGGCGAGCAACGTGTAGAAGGACTTCCGTGCGTGGCTTGGTTATACGTGCTCTGACTTCCGGTTTTCTTCACAATAATCCCACAAAGCAACGACAAATAGAATAATTTTAAAATGAGTCACTACACCAATGAGTTTTAGTCACATTTTTACTATGTTGTTTATATTACATAATTTTAGATGAAACGGTTGTGTTATTTGAGTTGTAGGAGGCTTTTAATGCTCACTTTAAAATTGACGTCTTGTATTTTGAAAAACGGGAGTACGTCCGCTCCACGATCAGCTGATCTCAATGTAAACAGTACACAGGGGGGCTTTGTGTGTGGCTGGGGAGACATGGGGATATAGAGCCGGCAGCGCGTCGTCGGTCCTCTGTTTCGCCTCGCTTGAGGATGCTGAGTGTGTCGGACAGCGGGAAGCGTCGGCAGAAGACCACCGTACTGTCCGCCCTGCAGTAGACCCGCGCCAGGGGCTCAGGGGGGCTTAAGACATCACATGCTCCAGGAGGGCCCGCGAGAGACCCGCGGTGTGTCTGTCTGCACACTAGCTTCTTGTTTCGTATTCACCCCGCTGGACTGGACGAGCTGAAAGCAGTAAGTGTTGACTGTTTGTCCTGCTTGCAGATCAGAGGCTGATATGTGTTTATTCTCAAATCAGGAGACACGCGGTCTTGTCTGCAGCATGAATGTAACACACACCTAAAAACAGTCTGAGTGAGGCAAGAAGACCAGTCCCTAATTTTGTGCCCGTGGTCTAATTTACTAAAGTACACATGCAGCGAGGAAGGTAAATTAAGTAAATGCAAACTGGAAAAGTACTGAAAACTCTTAAAGGGGTGTTACAATGCTGTCAGAAATTAATACCGATTGAAAATTACCTTTCTCAGAAACGTATGTGCTGTTTATTGCACATTCTCTCAGTTTATTCAATTGTAACATTTAAAAAACATACCTATGATGAAATAATTCAGATACAAATATGCCCTTTTCTAAAGAGTAAACTACAACAGAAGTGCAGGTAAAGAATGACTAGTATACCATGCTGTAGGTGTAATCAGTTGTGATTTTAAAAGTTGCATTGTAAAAATGCATCCTTCAAATTGTCCTCAAGCATGAGTGAATGTACATGCTAACTTACTTGCACAAGAATGACTCGTGAAAGTAAAGTTTCTTAAGTGAAGTGAATCATTTTCACTCATTACTTCCTGGTGTGGTAAATGCATTTTAGTCAGAAGTTCCACTTGTGTCAGCTGTGTTGTGTTAATATGTCAGCGCTTCAGTTAGAGCATTTCAAATGGGGTCTCTCCCCTCCAAAGGATCACAAGGTAAATGGGAGGGCTGCTAAGATGATTAATGGGAGACATGATAAAACAAGTCCTTTGACCTAAATTGTGTGCTGCTTCCCAGTGTTTGTCCGGAGTTCAAACGATTGGCTCTTTTGACATCATCAATCTGTTTTTCACCTTCAGTCACTGGATAACTTATAAAGTTACTCATGTTGTACCTACATGGATGAAGTACTAAGAGGGTTTTGTTTGCAAATGTTTTTTTTTCAAAACTGCAGTAAGCCATAGAGACAAAGGCTGAGTAACAGTGTCACATGGGTGTCAGTCTCAGGTAAACCTGTTTCTGAACCTGTCCCAAGGTTCCCTCCTATGACCTGCAGACGTCATCACTGCATGATCAGATTTGTCTTGACATTTCACAATGATTCAGGGATCTTTAAACATGTCCATGTGACATGCTGTAGTATTGCACAAAGCAGGCAATCTCATTCTGTGTTTGACAGCAGGCAAAGAATGTCACATGGATTTGTTTCTATGCTGTGTAAAGGAGTAACGCAAGACTTGTTTCCTTCCTGTAAGGCTGGTCTGATGACTGTCAGCTTCAAATGAAAATGAAAGTTTCCTTCTTTACTGCGTTGACAGTTGCTTCTTTTTTGCGGTCAGATAAAAAGAACGAAACTTGTGACTCTTTTGTCACATGTTTTACAGAATGTGAGATGATCCAATATTCAGCAATAGCATATTCTTTTTTTTCCCCACAAATTGAAAGCATTGACAAGCCATCACAGATTAAGTTCATACTTGCAATAAAAGAAAAACTGGCCTACAGTAATTGGTGGGCAAAAGGTTTCTGTGTAGAGTTTCTACAAAATGCAGCTACACCCTGCAAAAAGTGATCACTGAAGTACCATATGTTTTTAACTGCATATGCTGCATGCTACATAATGCCTCATTAGATGCCTGTGATTTTCTGTTTAGTTGACAGAAACTCTACAGCTATGGCATTTGGAAAAAAAAAAACACTCCATGCTTTTCAAATATAGCCTACATTCGTCCCTTGATCTGTCTTCTTTACCACTTTATCTAACTTAAGGTCACTGGAGTCAGTTCCAGCTGTGGGGAAACACCGTCTTATTTACACATGCAGGCATTGGGCTCATGTTGTCCACATTAGATGGTTATCTTCCATAATAGATATCATTGTAGTACGGTTAAAAAAAACACACACTTTAACTCTAGGCACAAAAGTTTGTACATTTACCCAAACTTTAATATTATTATGCCAGGAATAACTTTTCCCCTCAAATTAAAATCTTGTGAAACACAGTTTTGTAAGAACTGAAATTATTTTTTTCTGCCTGCCAGTAACTTTAAAGGAATAGACTCCACTTTCAGAGTTTCTACAGATCTTTTTTCCTTCTTTTTTTGCTGAACGTCTGTTTTGCCTCTCAACTTGTTAGAGCTGAACACAACAAATTACACCACAGAAAAAGGAAGAAGTAAAAGGAAGCGCAGCTAGTTACTCTGGAGTGCACCAAGTTGTTACTAAAAGTTCTCGATCTTGATTTGAATTTTAATGCCTCTGCGTTCGTCACTGTCAGCGCAGCACAGCTATGGCTGATGCTCCCCACTCACTGCAAAAACATTGGCAATTTAAGTCCGAGGGGGGTCTCTCTATGTGTACCACGATTTTTTTTGTCTTCTAGAATGAGCTCCAGTTTTATTTCACAATTCAAAAACAGACATTTTGAGCTGAATTAAAATTGTCTGTAGATGTGAATGTTGTGGCCGTCTGCCCCTCAGGGTCACATCATTAAAGACGTGATGCCTCTCCACTTGGCTGATCAGATTTCACTCTGTGCTTCAAGTTCAGTGCGCTTCATTTTTATTTATATACAGTCCCAATTGCAACATAGCAGTCTAATGGCATGTTTACAGACAAGAACAGCCTTTTTAAATGAGCAAGTTAAGGTACAGGTGGAAGAAGAAAAAACTCCCTTTCACTGCCTCCACAGAAACAAACTCACAAGTGGTGGCTTTCAGCTGCTTAAACAGTAGTAAGAAAACACCTTCTTTGTGCCAGAAATGTGCCAACTCCTGAGCATGTTTTTGATAACAAGCATACAACACGAGCAAAAAGAGTTGAAAAAGCCTGTCTGATGGTTTCCTTTGCAGCAATCAATGGATGAGTTGGAGCCAGAGGAGCAGTTCCTTCGCTGTGCTCGGAATGGAGACCTGCCTGGGGTCCAGAGTCTCTTGATGTCCGCCGTAAGGGAGGAGACAAAAATAAATATCAACTGCAAAGGTAAGTGATTACTGCATGAGGATGATAACAGCTCTATCAGGCTGGTTAAACAACACCTGTGCTGTTTTCACAGGTAAAACCAAGTCTAACCTGGGATGGACACCGCTTCACCTGGCTTGTTATTTTGGACATAAAAATGTTGTGGAGGAACTGCTCAAGGTAGAGCGTTTTTTTTTTTTTTTTTTTTTGAACTGTAAAAACACTTGCAGTGCAGTTTTGAAAGAGCAGCGCTACTAACGTGTGTGTGTGTGTGTGTGTGTGTGTGTTGTTACACCATGCAGGCAGGAGCAGACGTTAACTTGCCCAATAACATCGGAGACACACCGCTGCACAAAGCTGCATTCACAGGAAGAAAGGTGAGTCAGTGTCTCAACAGACGTCAACATTTGAAGTTTCTCTCCTCGCTTTGTTTATGGCTGGAGACGCTTGTTTGTGCATTTGTCTGTCAGTTGAATCAGTCCATCAGACAACCAACCAGTCAATTCCGTATCATTCAGGAGGTTGTCATGCTGCTGCTGCGCTATGATGCATGTCCTACGGTCATCAACGGGTCAGCACAGATACCCAAAGACGTCACACAGAATGAAGAGATCAGGAGCATGTTGGAAGGTGAGAGAGCCAGTTTTCATCTGGGGTAACCTGTTAACATTAGTCCATAGGTGTGTTTAATGTGTTTTCTTAAGGCATTGTGCTTTCTTTTCTCCCTCGTAAATGCCATCCTTCCACCAGCCGCTGAGAGGACAGAGGAGCGGAAACTGGAGGAGAAACTCCTGGAAGCAGCGAGCGAAGGAGACCTCTCAACGCTAACTCAACTGGTTCGTGTTGGTACTTTTTAAGCAAAGTCTGTGTCTCAGTCTGTTTTGCCAAGATTGGTGAATGTGATGCTCGTGAAAAATGTATTCGTCACTGGGTTTTTTCTGCTCCGTCTGTCAGTGTTAGCTCATTACAGCAGCTGCTCAGTTATGTAATAGTAGCACTCACACAGTGTGAACCGAGGTTTTCTTGAGATTTCTTGTGTTTCTGTGTGGAGTTTGCATGTTCTCCCTGGTTACTTTCAGAACCAAGAAACATGTATTTGAGGTGAATCGTCAGTCTTAATTTCCCGTAGGTGTGACGGTGTTTTGTGTGCTCCTCTGCTTCCTTGTTTGTGCCCTGTGAGAGCTGTCCAGGCTATAAACTGCATTTTGTAGTTCCTTTTGCCACAATTACCTCAATCTGTCTCCAGCATCCCCAAACTGGGAGCTGGTTAGAGTGATGACAGCTGGGCTACACAGAGTGATAGATGCAGGGTCCAAATGGTCAGTGAGACATTTCTTCTTGACCTTGTCTCCAACCATAGTGATTGAGGTCAGTTCACCAGCAACACATACAAAACACAAGAAATGGTGTGCCAGAGTCAGTTAATATTGCAAAGGCAAACCAGGAGATGTTTCCCTGTACTGGTTGGTTGTGAACAACTCACTGGATACCATGAAATAAACAGAATGATGAGGCAGAATTAGGAAAAAAAAGACTTTAATTCACTTCAACCCTGTTTTCAAAATAGCACCAATTACAGCACATTTATCTCATGGCAAAATGACATGATAAACAACAGCAGAGAGCAAGAGCATTTTTACAGGCATATACAGAGAAAGACAGAAGAAATGGGATGCAGCAATGACTTTCAAATGGATTTATGAAGAGTAAAGAACACATACATTTTAAGTACTCTACATGAGGTCCCTCGTCTCAAGTGTTGTCAAATGCTCAGATTGGTATACAGCCATCAATGCCTCATAAAGCACATCGAAATAATAGTCTATAATGTCACAAGAACAGGTTCTGCACATCAATCTGTGTCTTTAGAAAGAGTAAACTTGCCTGTAGAGACATTAAGTAGCAACAGGAGCTAAAGCATGTTGAGGAAACCATTCCAGATTTCACTGTTTCCAGCTATTCATCACAGTGTGCAAAGCCAAAGAGGCATGCTTCATTTCTCTGCAGAATAATAACAAACAGCTAGATATGTGAGCCGGGCAACAAATCTGCTTTCTGCCCTGTGTGTTCGCTTAAGCTCAGCAGGAAGAAGCCTCCAGACATCAACTGCACAGATCTGCTGGGTAACACCCCGCTGCACTGTGCAGCTTATCGAGGCCAGAGGCAGTGTGCCCTGAAGCTGCTCAAGAGCGGAGCCAACCTCAGCATCAGGAACAAGAATGGTACCATGCATCTGCCAGAGCTGGCAAACATGAATGACTGGTGATATTTATTACTTTGCTCTGTTTTCTTTTTTCTTTTTCTTTTTTTTAAGTTGACCAAAGTACCATGAGAATATCAAAAACAACAAGATTTAATACCATCAAATGAATAGTGGTCCTATTAACATGGTCCTTATTGTTGCATCAGGGACTTTATCGGACAGACAAGCAAGTTTATGGCATCCAGACACAAAAAACACATCTTAAAATTTTTTATATCACACTGTAGCACTGGTTGCATCAAGTCAGAGTAAGTCAGGGATGTATTTAAGCCCGCAGTCTTTTGGTGCGTTTAAGTAACGCGATTTTAAAGTTCATCCTTTGACAAGCAAGAAGACAGTGTAGTGGACGACCAGCTGATATAATGTGCTAATCTCTCCTTGTAACGTCTTAAATTAATCCCTCTAACACCATGATCCTTCTTTAAATTCCATCTTAATAGACACGTATCAGTACAGATAAAAGATAGTCTCTCAATTGTCAGCCTATAATTAGATAGGAATGACTGGGCTGACAGAAACAAGCTTACCATGATACAGTATCAATCTCAACTTTCTTCCTTTTTTACATTTTTTGCTTTACACTGTAACGTTGGACATAGGCTACTTTCTAATCACTGCTGTAATTAAGACTGACGGCAGTGGTGAAAAACGGATAACAGGAATCCATATTCCCATTAACTTCAAGAGTTAATGGGAAAACTGACCGTGCCCTTCTCAGTCTGTATATTGTGCCTGAATAAAATCTGCTGATGAATCTAAACGGTGTTTTCAGCGGCTAAGCTGCAGCCAAGCCATAGCCGTTGTTGAAGTCTTTGCTATTGTTGTCATGACAGTGCAGGGCTGCCGTGCCGGAAACGAAGACCGAGCACATTCATGTTTGGCAGGAATATTAATGATGTTTCTCAGACTGAACTGAGAAGTGAAACTGCCGGTAGCCTAACAAACAAAGCTTCTTTATATCGCTTTTTAACAATAGGACAATTACCAGGAGAGAAAATTTTGAATATCAAAGTGCTTTCTAAAAGCTGTGATCCCCACATCCCCCTCGCACCAAACAGAAACTTCTCCAGGAAATGGTGACAGTTTTTAAATGATTTCAAAAGCTCAGCCTATTTTCTTTCATGTATATGCAAAAATAGGGACCACCTGAAGAAGTAGATACCATTTTCCAGAAGAGTTCAAAGATTGTAATTAATTTTTCCATTCGCACTGGACATTTCTGTTTCTGTGAAGCATGTAACTGTGATTGCATTAGAAACTCAAGCTGGCCTGCATTCGCATGTGAATGAATCTTTTGATATTTATAATTACCATCTCCAGGACTTCAATACCATTCAGTCAAGCAGTGTTTTTCTATTGCTGTGTGCTCGGACTGTTTGGTGAAAGGCTCCACTTCTTGTTTATCCGCAATCCTCAGACCAGACGGTGTTTGACCTGGCCAGTGATACAGCAATGAGGCAATTTATTGAAGGCAACGCACATCGAGTGAGTGCTCGGCTGACAGCCAGCTCCCTGAAGTCCACCTGATTTGTTTTTTAATTTGGTTTTTCATCCTGGCTCGTGCTTCTCATCTGCATCCCTTGCAGGGTATGACCCGTCATGTGAAGAAATACGAGGGACTCCTCTGGAAGGTACAGTCTGGGGAAGATTATCTCTGGTTGCAGGGAGAACCCAACCTATTAGAGATTAGGAAAACAGCAGCAGACTGCAGGAATTACCCCTTGCAGTTTGAAAGCTTTTCAACACCCAGCAGCTATAGGAAACTCACAAACATTGCTGCAGATTCAGCGTCATAAATCGAAAGTTAAGATAACCTTCTGACACTTTAGCTCCATAAAAACAATACGCTTTTCTTATCTCCCCAATAATCCATGAACCAGTAATATTTGTGCCACTGTTTCACACTAGGAAGGATTTTAAAGGTGAAAGGCTTCATGAATTAGAGAACAATGGAAAAAAGATGACCCTCCAAACTATTACCTTCTCTATATTTAAAGGCTTTTTTTTTCTTGTTAACCTGGTTAGTTACATTCATCAGATCATGAAAGTAAAATAATCCATAATCCCAAATATATTACCTCAGAAATATTTATTAAGAGGAAGCCATTATTATACACTGAGAAAGAAAACTTGAAACTTGTTTTCTGAGTGTAGAATTAACTAACAAAACAATCCTTTTTTTTTTTTTCGTAATAATTATTATTCCTTAGTTTTTACTTGTTCTGTACTGTGAAAGCTACTGCAGGCTCTACAGAAAGGCTTCAGGCTCATTGTCATGCAATAATGGGAGCGGAGAGCTAAAACAAACAAAAAAGAAGACAAGTATAAGGTGCCCTGTGTACAGGTTTAAAAAAATAATACGTGAGCTGCTCCTCCTAAAGCTGACAGCGAGGAGAAAAAGTGAAAACATAATCTGCACCTCTAAATAGCTCATGTTTAAAATTTTTGTGAGTGTTGATAAATTTCAGCAGGTTTTGCAGTATTTTTAATTCCTTCTAGTTCCAGTTTGTTCCTTCTGCTGTGCTTCAGTCAGCAGCAGTGGTGCAGAATATGACTGGACAAAAGCAAGGCTGAAACGTTGACATTTGTGCTGGTGGCTACAACACAACCCTAAAGGGTTGGTACGTGCTTTTGTGTTTCTGTCCAGATGAAAAGTCATGGATCCTGTATCGAATCAGAGCCAATCGGATTTTAACCACTGCACCATCATGGAGTACAGTCACAATGTCATGTAAAAGCCTTGATGGTCAATGAGACAAAGATAAATGTATATGATTATAAATGCAGCATTTCATGAAATGAAGCAGGAATAAACACAAAGAAACTGAAGTTTCAAGAAGGTAAGTTAAAGTAAGCTTGGTTCTACCTCCAGTACAGTAGTTTTCCAGTACATTATTTAGAATGAATCCAACATGAACATAGTTTACAGTCATTTCATATAAATTAAAAATATATATTGTTATTCTTGAATATCTTGTTTACTTATTTTAAAACAAGTAAGCCCTAAGGATAAAACCGGAAATGGTTCCGTAAACAAAACAAAAAAAGGTCTGTTGGATTTCCCACATGCATTTTCACATGCCTGAAATGACGGTGTAGTGTCTATTGGTCATCATAGAAATACAGTCAAAAACAGTCTTCACCAGTGTCAAAATTGTTCTTAATGTCTGATGTTTTTTTAATAGAAGTCATTATTAAAACCATTGAAACTGTAATAAAAGAAAAAAAAACACTTCATTTTAATAGTTAATTTGTTATGAGTGTACAAAATAATGCTAAACCAAATAACTTTTCAGTTATATTCAAATCTTTACAGTGCACCGGTGTTGCTTGGGTGGAAACATCATACATGTATCTTCTATCTCGCTTCATCCATCCAAACTCAGGTTTGGATGGATGGTGATCCCAGCTCACCATGAGTGCAGGCAGGGTTCCGTCTGGTCAGGTCAAAGGGCAAACACAGAGAGACCAACACACATCCACATTCATACCCAGGAGCAACTTAGAAACACCAATTTGGTTTGTGATTTCCTATAAATAGTGCTGAAATAAAGAGGTAGCCAATGTTTGAGTTCTGTGAAAAGCCCTGCTGCTGTTTTCCACACAATGCGTTCTTTGAATTGACTACCTCCTAATGTCTGTGCTGTCATAAAAAAAAAAAAAACAACACAATCCAAGTGTGATTATGGCAGCATGATTGTGTGCACATAGCTTTGGGAAACCTCAGAGTCTGATCTTGTTTTGGCTTCCTCATCAATGTAGCAAACAAACCCACATTTACTATAGCTCCCTGCTGTGTCTGTTTGTCCTGTGCTTTTTTTTAAATATGTATTTGTAGCAGTTGCCGGGTGTTTCTAAAACATCAGGTGCTGGCTAGTGCGGTTTCAGTCACAATGTCATTGTGTTTTGATGAGCTGATATGCTTTCTCTCTCTCGCTCTCTTTTCCTCCGCATTGGAAGTCAAGACAGACTGATTACTAATACAATCATAGGGTGCTGATATATTGCTTGTGTTTTATTCTGCAGAGCTCTAGATTTTTTGGCTGGCGCTCCTACTGGGTGGTTCTTCAGGATGGGGTTTTATCCTGGTACCCAAAACAGTAAGATCATCTCTACCCTCAGCAGTATTCATTGATTCAGAGACATGGAAAGATCTCAGCAACATATCTATGGTATATTGCACATTTTCCAATGTGACAGGTGTCAAAGGTGACAGATAAAAGAGTTAAAAATAGGAATTTGTCCTTTATAGCTCTGCTGGAAACCTGTCATTCTGCACTTAGGTCTATCTTTAAAAAAAAAAAAACACACACTTCTTTGTCTCTCTCTCTCATGTGAAGGTCAGATGCAGCTGCTAATATCAGAAGACAAGGCTGTAAGTCTCTCACTCACGCTCACTGTTCGGTAAGCCATTCTTTAAAACAGTCCTATATATATATCTGTGTTTTTGTGTGAGAACAACTTTCATCAGAGCGACATTTCTTACGGTTTTCAGGTACGTGACAAAGACGACTGCTTCTTCAGCCTCAAGTGCTTCGATGACAGTATGCATCAATTTAAAGTATCGCCAAAAACTGAGGCAGAGACGACAAGAAAAGTGAGTTTCATTCTTCCTCAAGCTGTGATACATAATATACTGTTGCCCCCTGTCACACTGAGGAACTCGCTCCGCCGAGGTGCGTGCTTTCACACACAGCTGTACCGCCATTCAAAACTACAGAGAAGAGACAGTCACATTTGGTTTTACGACATGACTTTGTGGCTTTACGAAATGCGTTTTGAGATGATGGGAAATCAGTACGCCACAGTCCAAAGCTGTCAGAGATGGTCCGAAACGATGCTTCAATTCTTGAAACATGTTTCATATTTTGTAGCGGACTGTTGTGGAGTGTGTGTGATGTGGGATTTCACATGGGCAGTCTGAGAACTATCTGCCTCATGTGCCAGGAGTCCGAAATATGCAGCATCTGTGCGTGGTAACTCCCGAAATCATACGAGAAATAAACAGTGAAAGCAGTCATAGGAAAAGGAAAAATGCCGTATCAGTTCTAACTATCTGGACCTGGTGTGCTCTCGGGCTGATCTCACAATATTTGGTCAGACTGTTGCCGCTATGAAAACACATCATGAAGCCATGATCTCACCTGCAAGATAGAGCAAATTACGTAACAAAACTATAAGTGAGGCCCTTGATAAGCATTACAACAGTTTCACAGTGGCATGCAAGCTAAAGTTAAATTACTCAACAACTTATCCTCCTCTTCCTTGAGTCATCCACAACCTCACAAACTTTGTTCTCTGCTCAATTTATTTATTCTTTCTCATTATCAGTCAGTAGATATGTGAAAACAGCATAAGTTCTTTGACGATGTGAAATAACTTCTTCCAGGTTTATATCTGCTGTACAGTCCGGGTACCTTTCCTCCTCAAAATCACAGATAGAAATGATGATTCAACTACTTTTTAGTCTGTTTTACTCATGCATATGCGGCCATGTGGGAATTCGCATGGAATTTCATCCAAAACCCCTTTTTTTAATTAGATCAATCCACCCACAGTCTGCAATGATGGGAGATGTAAATGAGATCAGACTGAATTGTAAAAAAAGAGAAGGCTGTCTCCGTGTAATGTACCACATCCCTCCACCAGCTCTGCACAGCTGTTCAGCATTTCTGTGGTTTTAAGCACACCATATATGTGTTCAGTCCACCAGCACTACAAGAACTCTCTGCCAGCATCTGCTAGTGGTGTCAGTGCACAAAAAACAGGTTATTTTCCTTTCTTTTTTTTCTCACAAGAAATCACTTCTTGTACAGCTTAGTAGTTTGATGCACAGCAGTCTGCAGGCCTTGGCGGAGCGAGTCTGTCAGTGTGAAAGGGGTATCAGGTCTGTCGAGATTATTTTTGACTCATAAATATTTATACCACCCTATTTACTCGGCTTTATTTAAAGAGCACTTTAAAACAACCATAATTGCAACAAAGTGCTCAACATAAGTAGACAAGAAAACCAAAAAAACTGGTGTGTTAGCAATTAAGCAATTTAAAAAATGAAACGGTGGAGATGAAACAGGAGCACAGTGTCAAACTGGGTTAAAAATATGTCTTTTTCTTCTATGTAAATCAAAGCAAGCAACTAATATTGTGAGATCAATGTTAGATAACTACTCTTGATCTCGCTGAGTTTCTCTGAGGAAAATGTTGACCCCTAAATTGCTTCAAGTTGTCTCAGAGTACCTTGCTGTGTGCCTGAAAGGATGAGTGTGACTGCTCGAGTAAGAAAATGAGCTTCATAAGTAAAAACTGTCATTTACAGTGTGTTTACAGTGTGACTTAGATGCAGATCAAATTAAAGAAGTAAACTATGAAATTCCAAATATTTCATGGTTTCTGTATGTTTGTATCTTTGTTTTTCCAATTTGCATTTGAAAAGCCCAAAAACAACACATTTTTGTGCCCCAGGACCTGTAAATCTAAGCGGCTGCTGTTTCAGCACCATGGACAGCGCTGCTCACTGAGCACACGAGGACAGTTTCCAAAGCTTTATTCAGCACTCTGCTTCTTAAAGGGTTTTTTTTTTTTCTTTTTTCATCTTTCTCCTTTTTGAGTGGTCAGCTAATAAACATTTACATGTTTAAACAGTATTATTATTAAACTATTAAATCAACACAGCTGTCATTTCATGCTGATGTCAATAGAGCTTGTCTGTATTGTTATAGAATCATTTGCCCTCCGGATATTTCTTCCCACTGTGGCGATGGCTCCACTGGTGGAACAGATCTCCGAGGTTGCAAATTTGATCCTCCAAGTGTTTTTGAGCAAGATGCTAAACCCCAAGCTACACCCAACAGATGACATTAGTGCCTTGCATGGCAGCTAGGTCATGCATTTCTGTGCATGCCGGCATGTACGTGTTGGAACTGATGAACGTCAATAACATTGCAACGTACTTTGGGGGTTCTAAATCATTTGAAAAGCACTATATAAGTTAAATCCATTTGCCATTAACTCATCACTACTTTTCCCACCCATATATAAGAAGGCATTCCCATTCTGTGCTTGAAGAGAGCTGACTCGTCAGCATGTGGTCTTTCACACCTGTTTGGGTTTTATCTTTAGCAAGAGCCTACTGTTGAATAAAAATGTAGCAAAAAATAGGTGGTATTATCATTTTATGTATTTCAGACCATAAACATCTGTCAAATTCGACGAGGGTCGGTCAAGAAAATATTAAAATACCTGATGCCATCATTGTTAGTATGCTCACTGAAACAGAAACAGGAACAGAAATAGATGAAGATTCATATTATAAGAGTTATCAAATTGCGGATTGCTAAAATATAAGTGTCAGTTGCCCTTTATCGGTCTTTTCATATTTTTTAAAACTATGTAAAGCTAATGAAGTGTCAAGTTTAATATTGTCTTCTAACAGAAGGCATGTCACAAACTTATGTTGTATCTTACTTCTCTGCAAAAAAATTAAAATGCGTATTCCCCACGATATTTCTAAATCTCTCACTGTACAGATTGAAGGCAATATTTGCACCGCCATGATTCCCTAATATGTTTAGTTTGATTTCTTATAGGCATGGATTGATGCACTGGAGGAGCACTCGGCCTACAGCACACATTATTGCTCCCAAGAGCAGGGCAGCGAGGAGGAGGAGGAGGAGGAAGAAGTAATGTCTCTGGGGGAGTTAACAGACTCGCTACAGGTGGCTATAACCTGTGTGTGTGTGTGTGTGTGTGTGTGTGTGTTTCTGTGTGTCTGTGTGTCGTCCTGTGCTCACCCTGTAATTGCCTTTGTTCGTCTTTTACCCCCCCCCTCTCTCTCTGTCTCTCTCTGTCTCTCTCTCTCTCTCTGTGTGTCTCTCTCTCTCTCACACCAGGCAGCGGAGGCCAGCCAGAAGAAGCTGGTGAAAGAAGTGGACGATTTCCTGTGCATGCTGAAAAATGATGGGCTCTCAGAAAGTAAAACTTGTTATTTATCAAGTCGTCTCAGTTTGTTTAGCTTTCATCTTTTTCTATGTATGAAAAACATCAAGATGGATAAAGTGCGGAGATTATAATGGAATAATGTCTGAAAATCTGACTGGAACTTCAGATTTGCTTCGGTCTGCTTTTCGAATGAATTATTTGGTTTGTATGTATGATTCCTCAGGAGTTCCAGCAACCGTGCTGCAAAAAATGCAAGAAATCTGTGAGTTGTCTGGCACGACCACTTCCAGTCTCAGTGTGTGTCTCAGCTTCTTCTCCAGACAGGAAGGGGTAAGTGTCAGCTTTTCCAGCATTACTGACCTCACTGAGACATGTTCGCACTAAATCAGAGTGTTGTCATCTTGGTCGACCCAAAATAGAAATGTAAAAGAAAAATATGCTGCACTTAAGTCTGGTTTGCTTTCAGCGCGCACTGTCGATCTGCTGTGTGACATTGGGTGACTGTGGTGGGGTTTTTCTTTTTCTCCAGCTACATACTTTTTATATATTCTCTTTATTGTATGGAGTAAAAACAGAGGAAGGAGTTCCTGCACCAGAGTGTGTTGTTCGTTGGCAGAATTCATTCTTTCATTCTTTCCTAACGTGCCTTTTAAAGCAGTCATACAAGGTTTAATTTCACCTAACCAAATCTGACAGTTGTGATCTCCCTAAAATAACTCATGTCGTGTTTCACCTATGTTTGGTACACAGAGTCATAACTGGATTTTAATCATGTGACACTTTTCCGCCGGCTGAGCAGCCCCCAAAACATTTTACAGTGTTCGTCACATTTACCCAACACACTCACACACCAAGGGAGGTAGCTGCCGTGCAAGGCCATCAGTCCATCCATTTTTAAACAGCTGGACAAATGGACAAGACCTACAACATTCTGGCGGAAAGACAACACACTCCCTCAAGTTTGTATGCATTAGAATTTCCACATTTCACTGTATGCCTCATTTAAATTTGTTGCATATCCAGTAGCAAAAATTTTGGCATGTTGTACCAAAAAATGAATCCAGTTTGGTTTCGGTTTGATATTTATTAATTCTTACTTTATATTGGACTGCAACTGCTCAGTAGTCTGAAGCAGTTTTTAGTTACAATTGGTTATATGCTTAAAAGGCCTGATTCCAGGCGGTTTTACACCAAACTTGTTTAATACAAGTTTGGTAAATACAACCCTACGGTTTCAGTACGTCATGAATATAGCTGTTGTTGGCATTGATATGCGGATATAAGGAAGACGTTCCTCCTACTGCGTTGTTCTCCAAAACCCTTAAATGTTCAGTTTCAGTGGAATCTTCACAGATATACAAGCGGCCCTTTGCCATGGAGGTGAATGCATTTGCATGTCATCACAGATGCTTATTTTTAAAAAATGCACACTCAATGTCCTGGCTACTCTTTATTTCTTAAAACATCCAAAATGTCCCAAAATTTTTCAAACCCTGACTCATCAGACCAGAAAGACATTTTTCTTCTTAAACTCAGTCCATTTTAAGATGCTGTGGTGACACTTTATTAGCTCTTGTGTTTGTGGATACAGTGTGTTCACAGACACTTTTAAGAATGTTCTTTACTCTATTTAATGTTTTTACGAAGAAAAATGTCACCTTTTTAAAGTTGTGTTGTCTGAGGATGCAGATACTGTAACAAACAACATTGGATCCTGTCTCAGTTTTTCAGAATATTTATTCATAACATACACTGTATTTGATGCCTCCAAAAGATGCTTTGGAAATCCTCTTAAAATTACTGAAGTTTCCTTGACCTCGTGAATTTGTCTTAGATGGAAACAGCTGTAGCGCTGCTGTATCTCTTACGTACGCTGTTTGCTTTAGCATTAGTTTTTCTGATAACATTTCAAGCCCACTGCTTATTGGGGAACTATCGGTAACTCATTTCTCCTGAAAGCAACATGATTGATGTCTGATCTTAAGAAACACGTCTCCCATGTCTTCTCACGGATGTCCTCTCAATGGTAAGATGTTGGTAGATCATCTGTAATCCTTTAATTGCTTCTTGTTCTTGTTAGAAAACTACAACTTTTTTTTTTTTTTTTTTTTTTACCACCTATTGCAGTACTTGATGTTGAAAATACCAGTTTTTAAAAAATTACAGTTTCACTCTAAGGGAGAGTAAATGAAAAATATACTCACGTAATACCATCTCACTACCAACTGAGTTGATTGATATTCAGCTGAACTTAATGAATAAATAAGCTATCAGAATATTCTGGCTCCTCGGCAGCTGTACCGCAGCATCACAACAATAATATAACTGCATGTATACCCTAATTGAAAAAGACAAAGAGATCTGCAAGTTTTTGTGCAAAATTAGTTTTTTTTTTTTAAGCAACTTTTTAATTTAACTAGTGAGTAACGCCACCTTTTTTTTAAAAGCAGCAATCAGTAACTCTAATCAAGTTCTAATTTTCAGTAACCTGCACAGTGCTGACTCTGTATGAGGTCTCTGAATAAGCGGCTGCTACAATTTTCAATTTGAGTCTGCTTCTTAATGTCTTTGTTAAACAATAACATTGTTCTTGAATGGAAATGAAGGCTAAATAAAGTACTTGTTCTTTTTATGATTTGATTGAACTGGCTCTTTAAAATAAAGCCTGCAAATGTTGTAATCAACAGAAAACGTGTTGCTCGTGACCCTTACATACATGGTGGTGTTTGTTCTTGGGAGCGAGTTGTAGAAATGAATCATGTTTAAAAGGGAGTGTCAGCACAATTTTACATGGCCTTATTAAAGCTGTTCAGTGGAGTGTGGTGATTACAGGCTGTCTGATGGGCTTTCTTTGATTGTACCTCAAAAGATTTGATTATAATGGACGGATCTGCTGGATGGATTACATCCCTTACAAGAAATAAAGTGGATGGCACTGCTCATGTCCTACAACAAGTGTCAATTTTCTAACAGAGCAAAACTTTATTTTAAGGGCACTCGGCCAAACACCGTAGTGAACACAGTGATTCATTTGAGAACATCAGTTTGTAGGCGTCCTCTTCAAATGCTGTCTGGCTTATTGATGCGTGCAAAGTCAGAAGAGTCTTGTACACTTGAGTCTCTAGTAATTTAGTTGATGCTGAAATTAAGGTATTAGGTTGTGAAATTGCATTAGTAGCACAAAGATAAGCAGTGTTGAGCTTCACTGGCTTGAAGCACAGCAGCACTTTGACTCAGCTGTTGTGTGTAACAGCAGCAGACGACTCACATTAAAGACGGACAATCCGTTTACAGTGGTGCAACACATTGTTTAACCCTTCACTGGAACCAGGTCAGGACAAAACAGACTTATTCAGGTAACAGGTGGCTGTCGGTGTGTTGAGACTTGAAGGTGTAGACGGTTTGTTTTCTAGCTCTCTACAATGAACTCTATCATTTCAATCTAAGGTCTTCTCTAAACTCAAAACAACCCCAATAGATTTAGTGTGAAGGAAGCAACATCAGCTGTTAAAGGGTTTGCACATGAACATACCTTATGTCATAAAACATACAGTGAAATATTTTACTATGGCCTGATATGTGATTTTGTGTAAGAAATGGCTGAAATATTCAAGCTAAATGTAAAATCAAGGTATTTTTTCTAACAACAGCAAAGAAATCTTTTTTAATTATCATTCACATTAATACTGTAAGATTCATCCTCTTAAGTAATCTTAATCAAGCAATTAGCCGGGCCTCTCAGTGTGGAGTTTGCGTGTTTTCCCCACATTTGTATGGGTTTGCGCCGGATACTCCGTTTTCCTCCCGCAGTCCAAAAACATGTACCTGAGTGTAATTGTTGACTCTAAATTTCCCTTATGTGTGACTGTGAGAGTGTGTGTGGTTGTCTGTCTCTGTGTGTTTGTCATGTGATGAACTGGTGGCCTGTTTCTGGAAGAAGCAGAGTGCTGTGTGGTGACCTGGGACCATTGAAAGGTCGAGAGGTCGAGAGGTCGAGAGGTCTTGCTCACTGAACCACAGAGGTAGAGAAGCTGCTTCTTTATTTTACCGCTGAAATTGCTTTATGGGAAAAAAAATAGCTGCGTTTCTTCTCAAACATGTGGGGACATGTGGGTGTGTTTTTAGATTTCATATCTGACACTCTTGAACACCACCAGGCAGATGTTGTAGGTGCAAACCCTCTGTGGCTACAAGGGGTTTATATTTCCTTTCAGGGCTTGCATGAGTTTTTTGCAGGAAGTATAGCTTCCTGCACATGCTTGTTTGGCTGATTTGTGATACCAGATGCCCTGTGAATGTGGACGTGTGCTTGTTTTTCTCTGTGTTAATCCTTTGATAAACTGTTTATCTGTCCAGTGAGTGTCTTGCCCATCAACATTTTTTTTTAAACTGGCACTGATTGCAGCTGTCATGTCTCTAGTTTGTTTCCAGCATATATAGAAGATGAATGACTTTGTGGAAAGACTAATCCAGCTGACAGGTGTACATGCTTTTTTGTATGGGCGCAAAAAGCTTTAAAAAAAAAAAAGGTACTTTGATTTACAGTTCTGCCACACTGTTGTTTAAAACTCATGATCCTCTTTTGAGCCAGATGAACACCTTTTGAGCAATCTCCGTCTGTTTGCATGTTAATACGACACAGCACAAGGCTTAAGGAATGTCTTCAACGTCAAAGTTTTAAGAGTCTATTTTCCATTTAAAAAAAATCACAAGATTGATCATGTTTGCAGCACAAACAACTGCACAAAATGTCATGGACTGTTGATACAGTACGTTTCAGTGTGAATCACAGGAGTGAATTGCCAGCCTCCTTATGTCCCTGCACAGAGTATTCATGGTAGAGAAGACATATGGGTGGATGGACTTTGCGTCCTTGTTGTGATACTGACGATGTAGCACAGCATTTTATACGTCTGCCCCCCTGGTTCAACTGCATTGTTACATAAATTGTTTGAGAAACACAGAGATTGTTCTGTATTTTATGAGACTGAATTATTTTGCGCCGACCTTGAAGCTTTTTCAACCTGTTACAAACCGGAGTGTCTTCATTCAGTGCAAGGGTGAAGGTAAAATTATGACTCATCCACAGTCTTTTGTGTTTTATCGTGACTCACTGCAGAATCCAATGACATTATGCCATTTTTTCAATACGTGCATGTGCACGTATGTATTGTATTTTGTTCAGTGGAAGCATGTGTAGTTATGTTTACACACCTGGAGGTGATAGAGGAAAAACTGACTGCTGCCATTCTTCTAGACGCCGTCCAGGCCGACCTCTTGTCTACACTTTCAGAATAAGGATTTTTTTCTTTAAGAAATTATCCCAGAGGGGTAATTAGATGGGCAAAGTCAAGCACATTAAGAAAAACAAGTAAAAGAAAGAAAAACAGCACAACATTGGACTGGTAAGAGCTTAGTTATTGCACATGAGACAGTATTGCAGAAAGCTTAGATATATTGTAAGCTCTTAGAGTTCAGGAGGAGAACAGCATTGTGGACCAAGGTCGCTCCTTTTCTTACAGACCAGACAACAGAACCAGCATCAACTCTATCCCTAAAAACAAGTTCCAAACACATCCCGCACATCCTCAGCCAAATTTCACCTATTTAATGTGCTTTATAGCTTCATAAGTACATTCCCCAATGGTTGGCTCCTTAAATTTGACAGTAATGCATCTGGTAGTGCTGTTTCCTGTGGATTCTCTACAAAACAGTGGTTCTCAAACTTTTCACAGTGAGAATTCACCCCAAGTAACACCATTCTGGCCGATCTGTAGCAGAGACTTACCCTATTAGGTGTGGAATCATTACTTTTTTTCCATATTTTAAATATTAATTTAGCTAATTTTATGTATTTTCAACAAAAAAAAAAAACTATCGGAAAAAATATATTTATGCTTTACCCCCATGTACCACTCCAGTGAGCTTGCATACCACAGGAGATCAATTCCAACAAATGTGTACGCACTAAATCTGTCTGATTAGTGTGTCTGAGTCTGAATTTTAAAGCATCGTTCAATAACAATTCAGATTACAGTATGTATCCTAAAAACCTGTGTACTCCTTGTGTTTTTAAACTGATGGAGTTTTCCAGAGCTAAAGACTTCCACTAACAGGCTGAGGGTTTTGGTTGTTTCTATTGGTACACTTTTAAGACATGCTTGTCTATTTCTCTCCATACTGTTCAATGCAATTGAGAATATGCAATTATGTTTCACAAATACAAGCATATCACATTTAAACAATTACAGGCATAAAAGCAAGTGCTTAAAGATGCATCAAAGAGCCTGTTGAGTAAAAATGTGACTATAAATTGTTTTTTTCTTGGGCTGAACTTGAATAATGGCGCAGAGGCTCTGCTATTTATGGGCAATATATGTAAAATCATCCCATCTCTTTGTAATCTTGAAGCAAAAGGTAGTTTTCCAGAGCTTGAGTGGCTCTTTTTGTGGTTTCATTTTGCATTGTTATCCATCAGTGATTGATTTCCAAGGTTGCACTATCAGAACAGGATCAGGTATTCAATTGTGAAGGTTAAATTAAAGTGACAGTGCTTTTGTAGCTTGGCTCTAATGAACGTCCCCATTAGTTGTTGAATATGCAAATTGATGGACACTGGCCTTTATATAATATGAATTTGGTCCTTTCATGTGCAACTGCCAGCATTTAAATTTCAGCAAAGTCTGAGCAAATACATGAACCTGCGTGTTAAAGATCACAGCCTGACTTATTAAAATGATAAAGTGTCAGGCAAAAGAAAAAAACCTCTTGAATAATCTTCCTCTTTTTCTTAAACAGTACAGCTTCATTTCTCAAAGACGGTTCAATTCTTCCGGGGTCTTTGGAGACAACGCCAGTGCTAGTGAAGCTGATGCTGCCAAAAACCATCATGGATGTTCTGATTTAGCAAGCCAGTGCTTTCAGGCTTTACACCTGGTCCGAGCCTCAGTTGCTCAGCTGCACGGTCTTTTGAACTGCAATCTGCAGAGGCAGAGCTCACGATAAAAGAGTCACAGACCCTCACTGCTCGCCATGAAAAGGCCTGGCCTCAATAGACATAATTCAAACAAGTACAGTGTGGCTCAGTCGTGATGGCTTGCTGTCTAAATGGAGCAGCGGGGCCTATGTTTATTGGCCCCGCTGCTGAATCACTTCCAGTTCCTGCAGCTCCGATGTGCACCACCCACAGAGAGGTCAGCAGCAGAACTCCACACTTGGATCTAGTGCAATTCACAGATATGAAGTGATGAGTAATCTCTCCCTAAACAAGCACTTTCTATCAACTTTGCGCTACTTATGCTCGTCTTATATATGGTAATTTTTTCATCTCATCCACTTTCTTGACAGTCCATGGCCTCATTAGTTATCTGAAACATAGTGCTCTGAAAGTAAGCAGAAGCTCTCGTTACAGAACAGCAATGTGTTGTGTAAAAGGAAGATTTAACGGTTTATATCTGGGTCCATTACCTGTCATTTGAGCCCCATTCCTCCTCAGGAATCATGTTCTCCTGCAGGCCATTTGAGATGGCGGCGTCAAGGCAGCTGTCCTCCATTACAGATAAGCATGGCTCTTCCCTCTCCGCTCCGTGTCCGTCTCGCTCTGTGTGGGTCTGATAATGAGAGGACAGAGCAAAGGGGAGGATCAGTCAACATGCTGTTTACTCGCAGACGTGCTGCCACCACGATCCCTTCTCACATACATCTCTCTTGGATGCAGAGCTAAAATGTTGGTAGCCATGAGAACCCATGCATATTTTTGACAGAGTTCAAGGCGCGGAGAAGATAAAATTTATGTTGGTTTATGTTTCTGTAAGTGATCTGTGTGTGTGTGGTGTGTGTGGTGTGTGTTGTGTGTGTGTTTGGGGCGAGCTCAGGTGCGCAGTCTGAAATTGGAGCAGGAGGTAGAGAAGAATAAGATCCTCTCCGAAGCTCTGCAGACGCTCGCCACGGAGCACCACGAACTTGAGCAATCTGTCGTCAAAGGATCGTCACCGCGGAGTGCCCTCAGCGAGGATGAGTTCTACGACGCCGTGTCTGGTGAGTTGACAAGTTATCAGACGCACTCGGGGCTCGCAGGAGATTCTGTGACAAGCTCCTGCTCACACTCGCTGCTCTGTCATTCACCCATAGGACACTGGAATACTTTTTCCTGCCAGTGAATGTCTTCGGTATGTTTACCGCTCCTCGGGCTTCTCGTGTTGCCTGGTTGTGTTTTGGGCTTTGACAAAAAAAAAAAAAAGAAATGAAGACTTCAAACATGCTGTTAAAAAAATGCTGCATGCCAAGAATTAAATAAATGGGATTGACTGATGCTTGATGACTTTTGAAGATAGCACCATTTGGAAATGTTGCACCTGTTGGCAGCTTAATGAAATGATTTGATGCTGCTGGTGGATCACGAATTACACAGTTAAAATGGTTATAAAACAAGAAACCGTTGATGTCTGTCTGCATGTGTAAGTTGCATTTGCTGTTATCGTGCATGATATGAATTTGTAACACAGCAAGTGTGTTTATCTTTTTTCATTGAAACTAGGATTCACATTTTAGAAATATTCAGAAAACTGATTCATATAATCAAGATAAGAAAAGAATGCATTAGAAGAAGATAAACTTATTTTTTAGCACAGCTTAATGAAGATTGTTACTAATTTGTCATGATTATTTCCGCACTGTGATACTTGGAGAGCATTTTTCAGGACTTTGTTTTGTTTTATAAACCCCTGCCTTAATCTTGATACAGAGGTCAATGCATCACCTAGATATCAGCAATGTAAATTTTGATTGATAAAAAGAAATAAAAAACTTCCTGTATGTGCTCATAGCAGTGTTTCATCCAAAGTGCTGTATCCGGATGTTGCCTGATAATTCCTTGGTTCTCTTTAGCAGCCACATACATTTTAACTGTAAACTGGGTTAAATTCAAAATCTAAGGAGTTGATTGCTTTTTTTTTTAGTTAATAGCTTTGCTGCTTTCACACTTGAACTGACCCGATGTTGTGAGCAGTTCTGAATCTATAATGCATTAGCATTCAGTTGCAGCACCAGCATGTCGGTGACACGATCACCTTTGTAAGATAACGCAGCAAGGTCAGATCTCCTGCCCGCAGATCAGCACAAGCCCCTTCGTCCCTGCTCCTCATCAGTTCAGGACCATTTCGCTCATATGTCAACATTGTGCTCGCTTCTTACCTGCTAAGCACAATATGACCTACTGCCATCCCTGGATGGTTTACTGTCACCCGAATGAGGCACTCAAGAATCAAGATCAAGAAAAGTCAGCGACAGCCATTGTTGTTAACAAGCTCCTCACAAAATGCTGCATCTTGAGTCCCTCTGAAATTGGTGCCAACATGCTGACCCCCAAGCCAATGCTGCTCAGCATCCCCCTACTGTGTCCACTGGTGTGTGAGTGTATCTGTGTTCAGAGCAAATGAGCAGAAAGCATTTGAAAATAAGCTGGAATTACTCTATGATCATCTATTTTGGTGTTGGCTAGTTATTGCTTGCCCATACCTAATTTTGAAATTATCTCTCCTTTAGTTTTTTTTTGTTTTTTTGTTTTTTTTGGAGATGATCATCCTTAATTTCTTTATTTTGTTTGTTCCAGCAACTAGAATCAAACTTGGGTTCAGCACCCAAATGTCAAGTCTTAAACTAAACAGAACTAAATGTACTTTTGATTCAAATATACAAAACACACAAGTGAGAGTTTCACAGTTAAGACAAACAGCCATTAAAAATAACGATGCGCACTGATCCGCAGTGGATACTGTCTCTGATTCTGTCTCGTGATCAAACTGAATGGCCTCCATGTTTGTCTCCGTCAGATTCAGATTCTGAGCTTTCACTGAACGTCTTTGATTCGGTGGCCAGCCCTTCCTTTGAGGAGGAGGACGACGACAAAGGCCCTCTCATGGGAAGCAGCCCTCGGGCCAGCCCGGCTAACATGTTGCGAGAGGATCACCATGGCGACCAGGACGAGTCTCTGTCCAATGGGGTCGTGGGCCAAAGGTCAGCAGTGCACTATGGATCCACACACCTCTGAGTGACCTCTTTTGTCTATTATTAAAGGATGATGTGAAGAAAGAGCCGACCTTCTCATGTCGAGGCTGCATGTTTTTAGTTGTGATGTCCCCTAATATCAGGTGTTTCTCACAAAATTCTCAGAAGTTTTTCACAGTGGACAGTAAATACATTTTTCATGCTCTCCCTCTGGTCTTTTTACATCATATTGTGAATAATTTAGAGTCAGAACCAGTCTGCTAAGGCACAAGAAAGAGATGTATTGAAAGGACTGAGCTTTGTGTCGGTGGTGTTAAATATTAATAAGGTCACGGTGTAGTGCAATAATCAGTTTGGACAGTTTGGCACCTGTATTTTTTTCAGGGTATTAATGTGTTGTTTGCTTCTTCTGTTTTTTTTTTTTTTTACATGCACTCTTAATGTTGTTGCTTCGGTTCACTTTTTTTTTTTTCCATTTTTATTTATTTATTTTTTTTTTTATATTTATGTAACCACACCAGGTGTGTCCCACTGAGATTACAGGATCTCTTTTTTTTTCACGGAAGCCCTTTTCATGACAGCAGTAACACCGAGTTACATTTAACAAACATTAAAACATTTTTAAAAAAAACAACAACAACAATAAAAACACATACATTGTGAAATGCACATGCATTGTAAAACGTGCGGCAATAATTTCTCAAAGGAAGACCTAAACATCATAAATTTGGTTAGGAAGGAAAGCAGCTACACACTACAACTGAATCTGCCCCAATACCATTTACCATTTGTAAAATTCCATTGTTGTAGTTCAGCCTGTAAGTTATTCCAGACCTTAGGGGCAGAGAACATAAAAGCCTGTTTTCCAAATTCAGTGCAACCTTCGGGACAGTGAATAAAAGGATATCTGAGCACTGGTTTTAAGTAAAATATGCCCACAAAGGAAAGAAGGGAGAAAGCCATGGGTGGATTTATACCAGTGTGCGATTCTGCATGTGGTCAGGGCTCAATGCAATGCTGACAAACATCAAAGAGCCGCATTTCCCAGAGTCCAGAGAATGCTAACATTGAGCAGGGACATGCACATACAACAGATCAGCGATGTCAGGTAACATTGTCTCGACCAGTCTTTTAAACTTCTTCACTCGGGTTTCAACTTGAGGTCTAACAGTTAAATGTTCATTAGTTAAAATATCAGAATACTTACAATGTGTCACTAGTTCAGTCTGACCTGCAGAGTGTTAATGATGGGAAAAGAGCCGATTCTCTTCCGAGCATTAGGAAACCCCATCATTTTTGTTTTTGAAGTATTCCAGAAAGATTTTTTAAATGAAAACATCTGTAGCTGTATATTGTCAATGGCAGCCTGCAGATACTCACGAGGTTGGGCAAAGATGGTGCCACTGCAGTAAATGAATTTATCATCAGCGTATAGATGAACCTGCACTTGTAGAATAACAACCCAGGTTGTTAAAATAAATAGTAAATAAAAGTGGTCCCAGAACAGAACTTTTGGTGATAATGAACACAGTTGAGACAGTATTATCATATTTAACACATCCGGTTCTCTCAGAAAGATCATTTTCCAACCAGCTGGCTGCTGGGATGAGACGACATTGAGGAGTTGATGCTTCAGGCTGGTCAGCAGTGTTAAAGTCCTTTGAAAAAACCATAAAGAGCACAGCACAAAATTTCTTTTTATCCAGTGCCTCAATTATGTAATTGCCAACCTACAAAGATGCTGTGATAGTACTACGTTGTTTTGTGAAACCAGAGCGGTAAGGGGAGCGAACGTTAGTATTCAGGAAGTCCTTTATTTTTATCATATTCTTTCTTCCTGAGCTTTACAGGCAGTTTCCAAAATTTCAGTTTGAGCCAGCTTTCTCTCACCATGTTGGGATAAGTGCTCTTAATGGTTTCGAGGCTGCTGAGCAGCTTTCTTTGCTCTTTGTGTGAGTTGAAGTGTTTATTGTGGATCTCAAAATACATCAGAGGCTTTTTCAGAGTCATTTCAAGTTTCTGCTCAAAGAGATTTAATGTTTGGTACGTTTACTTTGTTTTAGTCTATGTATTTCAAAGTATGAGCACAAGGTAAATACTAAATGAAAATACACCTAAATCACTGTGTGTTTTTTAGGACCAGCTTGCCTGCACCCATGTTCTCAAGAAATGATTTCAGCATTTGGAGTATCCTGAGGAACTGCATTGGCATGGTGAGGACTGTGTTCAGATGCTGTTTTAAATTGCTTTAGTTTGAAAGTGGCATTCAGTTCAGTGTTTGGTTGTTTGGTTTGTTTTAGATAGATTATGAAATATTGTGAAGACAATTCACGTGAGCAGAGAACTCTGACCTCAGTAATGTCTTAAATTTCCTCCTGGGCTAATAAAAGAAAAACACTGACAGTCATGAACTTTCTTTAAAATGATAATTAAACTAAATCCATATATTGCCCGTTGACACGTCACATTCAAAAACAATTAATGCATTACATCAGTCTAAAAACCGAGATAATATAACTCTCACATGAATTTATTTTTAATTGAAATACGCAGAAGCACCCAACAGCTGCACATGAGTAAACTCTGGCAGCAGTAAAAGGAAAACTGCATTTTTTTTCACATTTTTACCAGATGATAAGAGATAAGAGGAGAAAAGCAAACACACATGTACCACACAGCGAATAAATCCTCTTCCTTTAGATTTGTTGGGAGAGGACACAAAATCATAAACCTTCAGAGAGAGCGAGGGAGAGGGAGAGACTCAGATAAAGAGAGAACAGAGCGAAAGAGAAACAGAAAAAGATGGAGCAAGAGAACAGGAGGAGGAAAAAGTGACAAAAGGGAAAGAGAACAATGAGAAAACACAGAGAGAGGGTGAGAGAGAGAACAAAGAGAGGCGAGAGGGTGAGGGAGAACAAAGTGAGAGAGAGGCAGCGAGACAGAACAAAGAGAGAGAGAGAGAAGGTGAGAGAGAGAGCAGAGTGATAACGGGAGAAAAACTCAGTCCAGCAAAGAAGGTCTGAGAGCAGTCTAAACCTGTAGCATTGAGTTTTATCAAATAGAAAGAAAGACGGTTGGTAATAGATTGGGAAACTGGGAGCTGGATTGAAATGAGAGGAGTTGTCGGCCCCCCCAATTTACTTTTAGAAAACCTTGAAACCTTCTACCTGCAGAAGGATGTGTTCTGTTATGATGGCATTATGGAATGTAGTTGTTAATAACTTCTGTGCAGTAGGATAATCATTTTAAGTAATATTATAGATTTTATAAGACATCAAAGACAAAAAGATCAGCATAGAAGAAATATGAACCTTCTGCTAATTCCTGCTAGTACTGTCTCTGCTTGCATGGTTGAATATGTGAAGCCTGGTTAATCCCTGTCTTTCCAGAATAAAATAGGAGTAATGTGGTGAGCTGTGCAGTATGTTGTAAACTTGTTTGTTGCTTTCCTTCTAGATAAAGTTGTTCAAACCTCCATAATCCTCATGTGAAGCGTGGAAAACCTAATGAATTTACGTTTCAGTTTAATAAAGTCAGTTTCTAATGTGCTAAAAGTGATTCAGTAAAGACAGAAATGCATTTGCTCCTATTAAAGAACTGAATTCTGTTTTGCTGCATTCAAATCTTCAACTATCACTATGTTCACAGGAGCAACTTTCAAAATTAGATGATAATAGATACTTAATTGTACCCATAATCTAAGGCAAAGTCGAAAAATTTACACATTTTAGATCTAAAGCATGTAAAACAGGTCTGAGACCTTTTTATTTATTTATTTTTTATTTTTTACTATTCTCTAACATTTCAATATAAATAAATAACACAGAACACCATAGTTATTCCAGTTGACAGCCTGAAAAATGCTTGAATGTATTAGTTTGTATTATCAATATTAAGAAAAAAACATCTAGTTTTTGATTAAATGCACCTTTATTCAGGTCTTTCAGACAGGAGGATTGCAAAAACTGTTTTTTTTTTTCTTTGCAGTAAAACTTTGTTGTATTTTTTTTTTATTCTTTCACATGTGTCATTCAGGAGCTCTCCAAAATCACAATGCCTGTAATTTTCAACGAGCCCCTCAGCTTCCTGCAGCGTCTTACGGAGTACATGGAGCACACGTACCTCATCCATCAGGCCAATGAGTCCTCGGACTCTATTGAGCGAATGAAGGTAGTTGGCCCTCTGACACCATGAACGATTGGGACGCCGTTTTAATTAGATGTATGCTTTTCTTAGGGTAATTTGCGCTTTAGAATTAGAGCCTGCGTTTGTGCTGTGTTGGCAGTGTGTGGCTGCGTTTGCAGTGTCTGCAGTGGCGTCCCAGTGGGAACGCACAGGGAAACCTTTCAACCCTCTGCTGGGAGAAACCTACGAGCTGGTCAGGTAAGATGGACTGTGCGGATCCCGTTTATTTCTGATGTGAAAATTAAAACATATTATGCATTTTAAAAAAAGGATTAATAAAAATGAAAATACAGGTGCTTGTTTGTCTCTATAGCTCCTCCTTCATATTATAGGAATGTGCAAGCTGCACACATTGCTTTACTAGTCATAATTATGGCCTCTTCTGAAAATACATAGATACTTTTTTTCAGAATATCAGATTTTGAATGTCAGTCTTTTTTATTTTACTTGAAATCGACTTGAAAAAGGCATTGAATCCTAAATTTGAAATAGATGAAATAGTTGATTTGAATTATACTGTTGGAAAATGTAACTTCTTTAAATTTTCCTGTAGTTATTTTGGGAAGTGCTCTACATCTTTTGTATTTCATAATCACTGCACTGTTTACTCTGAAAATATCTCAGGCAAAATTGGAAGGTTGTTTTTGCCAATGGACACTCATATTTGGGCTTATTGCTATAGATCTGCTCAGTGGTTGTGCATCTGTTCATCTTCTAACATTCTCACACTCTCACGGTCTCTCGTCATGTCAGGGAGGATCTGGGTTTCCGGCTCATATCGGAGCAGGTCAGCCATCATCCTCCAGTCAGCGCCTTCCATGCTGAAGGTCTCAAGAAAGACTTTGTGTTTCATGGATCCATCTACCCCAAGCTAAAGTTCTGGGGCAAAAGTGTGGAAGCTGAGCCAAAAGGCATCATCACACTGGAGCTGCCTAAGTGAGAGCGTTTTCCTGAGAGCCTTTACAGATTTATTAGAAACAAATCCACGATTGACTGGTGTATGTGATGATCTTAAGAATATGACGACTCCTTAATTAATTGGCTTTTCGTTTTGTTTGATTTTTCCAGACACAATGAAGCTTATACCTGGACCAATCCCACGTGCTGTGTTCACAACATCATTGTGGGACAGCTTTGGATTGAGCAGTATGGAAATGTGGAGGTGGTCAACCACAGGTAAGAATCAAGACAATAATCTGTCGTTACAAGCCAAAAACAAAAGGTTATACCAATATTAGATATGATAAAGGTGAAAAAGCCGATTTCAATGTCTGTCAAACAAAAGGAGAGAAACAGAACATTTCTTCATGTTTGTTTTATTTATGAAGGAGTTTTATGTCATTCATATTTGAAACACTAAAATCTTTCAGCGTCTGGTTTTTTTGTACAGTACAGCAGTTATTTTAAATAACAGATGAAGAGGGAAAAACCTGCAGAAGGGTGTTTTTTTTTTCGTCTAAACTTTAGTGCATTAAACAGCAACTGTTTTTAAGAGTGAAGTTGGAATTGAAATCTTACAAATGAAAAAACACCAAGATAATGTGATAGAGTGCAATGATCTACTTTATAAACATAAATAAATAAACATCCTGTGTCAACCACTTTGCCTTTGTACTCGTACTTGATCTTAAAGATCTAGAACATGATTTACTTTGTGTTCAGCTGACTGTCAACAGTCTGAAGAGTTAAACAGGACATACATTCACCATTTATGCACTTCCCATATGAGATTAACAATGTTTTTATCTAAACCTGAAGTTCAGACTACATTGGCCTGTTGTCAATGACTTTTCCACATATTTGTCAGTCTGGAGCCATTGAAATTATGTATGGGTTTTGTTTTGAAAAGCAGTCAGAAACCTTCATACTCATCCAAATAATATCCTGAATTATAAGTGTGGATACTTTCCATTCGATAAAGAGAAAGGCTGATATAGCTAAATAAAAGAAGAGGAAGAAGAAGTTGTAGAGGAGGCTGGACCGAGAGAGTGAGGAAGTTGTACTCAGCAGTGAAGTGAAAAGAATAACATGTTTGTTTTTCGGGGGGTGTTTTTGTCTTTTTTCCCTCAGAACCGGGGAAAGATGCTGCCTGAATTTCAAACCCTGTGGCCTTTTTGGAAAAGAACTGCACAAGGTTGAAGGATATATTCTGGACAAAAGGTACAGCATGATTTTCAGCAAGGTGATTTTGACAACAAAGATTTATGATTATACTCCTGAATGTCCAGGAGGAATTAGGTGTGCAGCGCTACTTAAACTTATTTCAAATTTAGCTGCATACAGAATTAGTTATCTTTTTTTTTTTTTTTTTTTTATCGTGTCCTGTAAATGCAGTGCGGGGTGGGTTTTATTCCTGTTTGAAAGGGTTTTATAATTGCTGTCAAAAAGCTAAATAATCTTCTCAGTGGCATTCAATTAATGGCCCCCTGTTTTTTTCCATGTTTATCATCTTTTCAATAAGCTGCTTAAAGCTGTTTAAACATGCTGTTTTATACGACAGAACCTACAAAGAAACCCATGACAAAATCAAACCATAATGGCAATTACCATTTAGCAATTCAGAATTATTAATTCGTTGTATGGATAGGCAGCTGGTCATGGAAATGTGCTTTGATGTCAACCGCTAAAAGATGAAATGAGGACTATCAGCAAACAGCGACAACAAAGAGGAGGAGATGCTTCAGTCCGGCATCAAAGACAAGCGGAGCCAATAGTCTGCACTAACATGAAAAAACCACTGGAACAAGAACAAATGTCTGCTGCAAGACATGTTAATACTTGACGAAATGGACGTATTACTTCCATGTTTATTGCCTCAGCGTGGCATCAGGTGCTGCTGCTGCCTAATAAAAAAAAAATACTTTTTTTATCTTTACAGTTGAAAATGTTTCATTTTTGCTTAAATTTCTATCAATATCCCATTTCTAAAAATGCCTTTTTAATTTATTTTACAACTGTTGTGAGCATTCATAACAGGAGTGTGTGCGTGTGTGTGTATGTGTGCGTGCGTGTGTGTGTGTGTGTGTGTGTGTGTGTGTGCGTGCGTATGTGTGTTTCTCACAGTAAAAAGAAGCTCTGTGCACTCTATGGCAAGTGGACGGAGTGCCTGTACGTGGTTGATCCGGCTGGTTTTGAAGCGCATAAGAAAAATGACAAAAAAGGAACAGAAGAGAAGAGAGGCAGCAAAGCGGTAGGAAAGACTAAACACTGAAGAATGAGATTCCACTGTGAAATGTTTAAAAAAAAGAGACAAATTACGATTTGTGTTCATTGCCGTTGAAACTGGAAGTGGTAACAGAATAGGTTTGACAATTGAAATAGAAGAGCCTATGGAAGTACTTTGTATTCACTGGAGAGAAAAAAAATTACACAGCCTGTCTTGTAATTACAACATGACATCTAATAATTACCAGATCTGGATCTCTCAACTATGAGAAAGGTTCTCATAATTGTGTGATAAAGAAAAACAGAAACGTATGTAAACCTGTACAGTAATATGTGTTTATTTTGGATGTTATTGGCAGGTAATTATGAAAAGATGCTGCAGTGAAACCACTCAAAAATTAACACAGCGGAGCAAAAACCTGTTGGAGTTTGCTGAAAACAATTAGATTTTTATTTATTTGTTTATTTTAATTTTTGAAGCGTGTAATTATTAAAAAAAAAATGCTTCAGCGAAACCACTTGAAAGAGGTACCTGGGGACAAGAATCTGTTATAATTGAACAAGAAATTAATAACAGTTGTGTGTATTTCAGCAAGAATATGAGAAGAAAAAAGCAACTGAGCTCCACTTCAGTGCATTATGAAGTCCCGTCAGCTTCACCGCACAGCTTTCTGCCTGAACGGTCCAAATGACTTGAGATGCTCGTGCGGTGTTGAGTTGCTCGTACTAAAACCATCCTCATCTTTAACAAACAACCATATTTCCAAGAAGGTAGTAATAGCAGATTTCATTGCGATCGCACCATCATGGCCACTGGGAGAGAGATTCTCATAATTACGAGCTGAGGATGTCATGGTTACAAGGTCATGCAAAACAATGCGCTTCCATAAAGAACCACTGCAAACCTAGAAAATAAACTGAATGAACAATATCTGAAAATAAGCAAATGCAGCAACATATAAATCTACTGCAATATAAGATGTCTTATAGGCTGGTCCATGCTTCACATGTACGCGTTTCCGCGTCCGCTTTGGAAGGTCCGCGCACCACCGATGCGGACGCGCTTTCTCCCATGCTACATTTTGAGCTCAGCTGTGCGCGTCTCATGCAGGCGCGGTGATCCACGCAGCCTCGACAAGCTTTTCCGGTTCTACAGACTGTTAATCTGCTCCTTTATTACGGATTATTTAGAGAAAATTAAGCACATACATTGTCAGTACATTATCTTTAAGTATTAAAGTTTATTTAGCCTTTTTTTCCTGTTTCTGAATCGCGGGGGCGGCACCGGAGCGATTAGTTTTTCACTTCTGTCTGCAGACCTTCTCCTCCTCCAGACAGTCTCTCTCTCTCTTTCCACGAGTTTTTCACTCTTTCCGTGTCTTTAAGTGGAGCCATCAGGCTGGAGCGCCATCTACTTTCACTTTTACCGTCATGTTTTGTTTGCTATAGCGCTCCGGCGCAGGCGTACACTTCCGCGACCTGCGCGCAATGCGCAACGTGGTCTCAAAATCTGGCTGCTGCGCGGACGTCCGCGGATCGGTCCGCGCGGACCCTAGCGGACAGGAATTCATGACGATTTTTATGTCACGCGGACCAAAGCGCAACGCGCACCCACGCGGACATGTGAAGCATGGACGGGCCTCACTACACTTTTGCCTTAACGTTTCTGATGACTGTAATTGGTTGCAGAGCTGCAGTGACGATCAGCTGCAGCTTCCTTCTCCGGCTGCAGACACTGTGGAGATGATTCCTGGCAGCCAGCTCCTGTGGAGGATCAAGCCAAGACCAGCAAACTCTGCCCAGGTCCCAGTGATTCTTCACACACGTTATCAGTCATTATCAACAGTGAAGAATGTGCAGTGTTAAGAGGTTTGTGTTGATGCCTTTTTAAAAGCAAAAATTTTTTTTTTTTTGTTTTTGTTTTTTTAATGTATATGTTATAGATGTACAGCTTCACAACCTTTGCCATGCAGCTGAATGAGCTGCGTAAGGAGATGGAGGGAGTCATTCCCCAGACTGACTGCAGACTGAGGCCAGACATTCGAGCAATGGAAAACGGTGACATTGGTAAATATCAATGTTGTGCAAGTAAAAACAGCAATAGATAACAATTATTACTTACTGTTCTATAAAGTTGCTATTCTTTCTATGTAAGTTACTGCAAATAATAAATTAGGAATTTGAGAAAGTAACTCATTGCTTTTAATTTTCACTCCTATAAATATTCACATAGGTAATTCACTCATTAGGATAGTTAGGGGAAGATGCTGGATGTTATCCATTCATGTACATCTTAGAAAGTGATCATTTGTTTGAGGCTGCTGTTATTGAGACAACTAAGTTAGTTCAGGATTAATCAATAAACTAATTCCGTTTAAATTTCACATTAAAATTTGCTCCAAATCAAAATTTATTTAGATGTTTTTAAGGGGGCGTTTACAGATCCAACCAGTCTTCCGTCAGGTCCCTGACACGCCTCATGGCACTGCAGGATTATTCCTTCTGCACCAACACTTCTTGTTTAATTTAGTGGTTCCTGCAGTTTCCTTTATTACCCAAGAATCATTGGCGATTCACTTTCCACAAAGCAATTGAGACCCCGTCATGTGAGTTGAGTACCAAACAAGGCATTCCCGTCACAGTTTTAACGAGGGCATGATAGCTGCGTTGTTGGACAAAGTTTGTACTGTGAGTTCACATTGAAGTCACTGAACTAAATTCAGAATAACGCAAAGCTTTAATCTCTAGAATCTAATCGGCTGTTTCAAGTAAACTTATGTTCCCTTTCCAAAGAAATTCTCCTTAAGTGTTCTTAAGAAGATGGTATAATACCTCTAGCTTATCTCATAAGATTATGCCTCCAGCCTGACAGTACCTTACAGTAAATTATGTATATCCAGCTGTCTCTGGTAAGGAGGCATTTAAAATCCTTTTGAAATCTGAAAGTCAACCATGTCGTACTTCACTTAGACCTCGCAAGCGAAGAGAAGAAGAGGCTTGAGGAGAAGCAGAGAGCTGCTCGAAGAAACCGCTCGAAATCAGATGAGGACTGGAAGATGAGGTAAGGTTTCACATCCAGCGGATTTCGTGTAGACATGCACGTAATAAGAATCCATGAGGACAGAGAGTGTTGGTTTTACAACCCCCTTCAACCGTGATCAGTCATTACTTCTCAAGTATGAACATCCAATAAGAAAACACTTTAATGATTTGATTTATATTCAAGTAATTAAATCACAGTAGTACAGTTCACAATAAACAAAGCACATAAATGTTGAATGCATCCTTTAAAAATTAAAAGGGATGCATGAAATCTTAAACCAGCCCTGACCTGGGAATTGATGCAGTTTTCATTGTTTTTAAGGTGTAGTTTCTGCAATCAATGCTACATACAGTAATTATCACCATTGTGATTTCATACTGAAATGCTTGAGCTGAAGGTCTGTTTTGCTTCCATGCTTTCTTTTGTGTGTTTCTTTCTGCTGCTGCACACAGGACTCCTCCCCTGGGCCCAAGGTTAGAACCGTTTTAATGAAGCACCTGAAACACTTTACACAATCCCGTGACCTTTATTGTCTGCAAGCACTTTTCTGCTATGTAAAGCTTAGCTGTAATTGTTATCCGCTTTCTGTTACGTATGTAGGCTTGCTGATAATGAATCACTGTAAAGACATGATGCTATTAATAAGCCTTTCCGTCCAGCAGCAAGTCACCCCTCAATCACTGGCGCTAAATACAATTACTGAAACACTAAAGGAAGGAAGCTTCCTCCCTCTCTAAACCATCCTTCCCTTGTTACATAAAATTAAAGGTCCTATATTTTATACTAATTCAATCATCAATTTGCACTCTTAACTTTTTATGAGAAAATGCTTTTGTGGCAACAAAAACCATGTCAATAGAATTTTACATCCTTCCCTGCTTTGACCCTTTTCCCGATTGAGAAATCGCTGCACAAACAACAGGTCTCTCTTCCCACTTGCTGCTGTTTCCACATGAAGGGTTAGACAGAGGGCTGAGCCGCCGCCTCAGGCTGCCCCTCCCGCCCTGCCTGTCAGTGGCTTCCTCTGGCTATCCTAGCATAACTCTCACAATAAAAGTGTCAATGACGGAGCACAAGTGCAGGTCCTCAAAAATAAGAACTACTTATCATTCATGAGGAGGCGGGGGGTTATCAACAGGTCACACTGAAGGCTCGCAAAGACTTGACTTAGTTCATTTTATAGATTCAAAACCTTGTTATTGTTTTTTTCTTTCTTCTGGTTGATATTTTGTTTTGTTCTAGCATGCTTTTTGACATTAAATGTGACACCAGCGGAAAGCCAGATAAACCTTTTAATTTTTGCTACAGTGAGCAAGGATGTTGGCATGACCAGCAAAGCCCAGTGTACGGTGTGCACCTGTGGAAAAAATTGCCAGTGCAAAGCAGCTTTTCTTTGCTGTTGCTAGTGACTCTTCTGATATCCTCGAATGCTGTTAATCAGGGGTCCGATGATTGCTAGCATGAGCCCCCTTAAAGCTCGTGTCCGGAGTTTTGAAAGAGAGAGGCTTTTTTAATCCAACGTCTGGAGGTTCCGCCCTCCCTCTGCTTTCATGAGCGACCAAGCCACGCCCCTTTGATTGTGGACGCGGGTGAAAATGAGAGCCTCCGACTCCTACAGCATCTGACACGTTTAGCTGTTTACGGTGGATGTTCAGCAGACCATGGATATATCCGAGGTAAGCGCGGCGGCTGCTGCAGAGCTAACTCACCTCTGCCTGGGCGAGTGCCGTGCTCTCTGGCTGCGTGCACACTTTGATTGACGGCACGACAAGGCGGAAGCTCGAAATCTATTGGCTGACGCTGACCGGCGCTTTTTCGGATAACATGGGGGTCAGGCGGAGCTCATAAATAAATTTTTATATTGCTTTATGCTAATATTATAGTAAAGTATCGAACCAGACTGACACATTTAAGCTCTGTTAAAAAATGATACATACAGTGGAAACGAACGGAAACTCCGGACACGAGCTTTAAGGGCTCAGTTGGGATCTACTGAAGATTTGACCGTAAGAGTGGTTCAACCTTCTTACTTCTTTTTGAATCAGTGAAATGGATGGATGGATGGATGGATGGATGGAGATCATGTAACATTTTGCCTCGATGGTGACGATAATGTCTGAACAGTGTATCAGTGTTCCACCACAATATTCCAGAATTCACCAAGGGCCTGCTAACGGACGCTCTTGCTCGCTGCTTCTTCATATCTTTGTGTGAACTGAGCAGTTTGATTTCCCTCCAATCAAAGTCAGAAAAAAACAGTCAATGAAGAAGAACAAAATACCTTCTCTTCGCCCCCTACAATATAGGACCTTTAATGTTGGCTACAAGCAATCAACCCAAATTGCCAACCCAATAGAAGTCTTCCTTAACCTTTAGACAGTGCATGCCTGACCTTCCCTCTCTCTCAATCTTTTTTAAATTTCTCTGCCTGCACTAACTGGATGCTGACTGTTCGGCTTTCATTTCAGGTGGTTTCACCAGGGACAGAATCCGCACACCAGCTCCCAGGACTGGCTCTTTTCTGGTGGATACTGGGAAAGGTGCTACAACCAGCTGCCAGACATTTACTAAATAAAAATCTATAGAAATGTGCTGCAAATGGCAGCATGAGGTGTTTTTTTTTCCAATGTCAAATCTATAAGCAATAAAAAAGTGTACTTAAAATGTGTGACCTCTAATGAGGCAACTACTACAATCAACAGGTATAACAGGTGAAGTTGTTTGGAAATGCCTTGAATTTTCTCTGTTTATAATGAACTTTTCCCACAGTTCAGAGGTTTATTGTTTTGTTGCCCATCTGTCTTCTTTTAAATACTTTAATGTGTTTTCACATTGATTGTATATCTGTATGTGTATTTACTTCCAGTGTAACTGCCAGTGGTCTCACTGCGTCGTTGATATTTTCTGTGAACTCCACCTCACTAAAGTAACTATCCAGATCCTGGAATGTCAGGTACTCATGTGTTTGCCCTGAGAAAGGAAATGAAAAAATACTTTCATACCTATGCTTTCTGTGTCACCTTTATAAGATGACTTTTAGATGTGCTTTTGTATTGTTTGTGTGTCTTGTTTGTTGAGCTCAGTGTTTGAAAACGCTCATATAAGGGACACACATAGTGAGAACCAGTCATATTTTATTGAACATTTTAACTGTGTGTCAGCTGAATTTCTAACATATGAAATACCCCATGTATTTCGTTTAAGCTTCAATGAAATAACAGCGTGCAGGCTATTCATTATTCAACATGCTGTGAATTCATATCAGAGTTAAGTGAAAACGAACAGTGACTATACGATTAAACTGGGCATTCACCAACTTCCCTACAAGCCACCTAAACCAGTGACTGGCTTCTTATTAACCCTCTTTGAAAGTTCAGCGGTACATCTAAAGTTGAAATTATGTCATACTGTACTGGTGCTGCACTGTTCTTCTCTATTAATATCAATTCCGTCAATATGAACTTTCTGCGTTGTTTGCACAAGTATGTGCGTTGAACCTTTTTACTCATTGATACCAGGTAACAGATGCAGGAAAAATCAAGACGTTAAGACTAACCAGATGCAACACTAAACAATGGAGAGGACTGTGTTTCCTGTGCCTTGTGTAAACCACTTGCAGGTGGTGATTGGTTCAGCCGTAAAATACAGCTTCGGCCTTTTACTCTCATGATTTAGCATGACGTTCACGTATGAAGCTAAACCCAAGTTAGAAGTCGCTCTGATAAGATGTTCTGTTTGTTTGTTTGTTTTTTAATTGAAATAGAAAAAAAAAAGAAAATATTTTGATGATTCTATCTGGAAGCAATCTTGCTGATTTGATAATGTTGCAAAGTAATAGTTATTTTAGTTGACAAACAATGAAATTATTGTTCCAGAGTATGTAATTTTCTTCAAGGTATGTATCCAACTGCAATCAGGAACAACTGTTTTGCCCAACAATAGCTCCCTTTTCTTTCCGTGTCTAACGGTTCAGTCGTTTGCTTCACTTCAATCGTACTTTTTTTTTTTTACCTTTGAATAAAATTTTAAAAACATTGAGTGAGCTTCAACGGTATTTGTCCATGTTATACTAAAGTGGCAAACATATTCCAGGATGCTGATTTACTGCTGTTACTAAAAACTTTCAGGAGCACCAAACAAGAGACGATCGCCGATGGCGTCACATATAACATGTACAGAAGGCTGTAGTATCAGTGGAGTGGATTAATACTTAATACTCAATAAAGATGCCCTCATGTTGCTGTATTATTTCCCCCAACAGCAATGGGATAAAAGGAATGTCCCAGGTGGCTGTGGATGGAAGGTGCTCTCCACTGCATGTATTTAGCATACACACTGATCTCCAACAATCCTTCTCTGCAATCTTCATCGTTCACGACCGAGCCTTCCACTCCTCGGTTGTGCAGCCCTGACAGAGGAGGCTCCGACGGAGCGCAGCTGTGGAGCCAGACCGCCCAGCTTCAACTTTCTAAGGAGGAACATCGCTCATGAAACCTTTTTTTTTTGCCAAGTTATTTGGTGTCCATGTTAGGAAATGATTCTTCAGTCTAACTGGATCCACCCTCTTCACCTCCACAAAAACGATTTAATTTGTAGCCTGTGTGGCTCTCAGAGAACTGAATTGAACTGAATGTATTTACTGACATTCCAAACAAGACAGGAGGGCCACTCTTCCCATATTGTGAATAGAACAAGTCAGAAATACATGTGCATGACCCAAACTTGCATATATCTTTCTTAGCTGCAAGGTTATAAGAAGATACATGTTTCACAAAGCATATAAGTTCATAATGCTGGAAAACTGAACAGTACATCAGTGCATATTTGAGTTTAAGCTGGTAATGACAAACAGTTCAATCTAATTCATCAACTGTTTCAGAAAAAGCATAAGTTTTCAAACTTCACAGTGTCAGCTAGAACTGGGAAAAAACTGGTGTTTACATATTTTCTATTCAGTAGAAAATATGTAAAAATTCAATAGAATCTATTGAATTCCATCAGATTGATGTGATGTTTTTAGAGTGAACATCACTCTTGTTCGCTCCACCTTCAAAGTGCAATAGTTTATTCAAAGTGTTGCCCAGGAGTTACCTCGTCTAAGCGAGATGATTTCACCTTCCTCTCCAATTAAAACATTTCTGAGTTTTTTACATCACTTTGAAGATATATGTAATATCCTTGAATTATCACAATGTAACTTACCACGAGTGTCAGAAAAGAAAGAAATTCTCAGCGTGCCAAGATCTCGTATTATGACAATGTCTTCTTTCAAAGTAACAAATGGGGGAAGAAAAAAAACAAGATGAAATGTTCTGATTAATTTACAGCAAGGACAAACCTCAACGTGACTGTTGAGAGTGTGTTCCTGTTCATGAGGGCAGATGATCTAGGTACCAGGTGTTTGTGTTTGTGTAAATTCTTACCTATTTGTCATTTTCAGTTTTATTTTGGTTCCCAATTTTTTTGCTTTATCCTACACAGCCTAATTTATTATAGTAGGTTAGTTGAAATCAATCAATCAAATCAGAAGACAAACAAAGTTATCTTCACCTTAAAATCATATGCCCGTTGTTGAAGAGAAATTAAAACCTCAGATACACTGCAGGAGTGGAAGACTGAGGTCTTTCTTCACTGTTTATGAATGGATAAAAGAATAAATGTACACTCCTTAATTAATCCTTAAATTATATGCAACACTGTAATCAAAGACAGTCCCGACTGTCAAAGTGTTCCTTCACTTAATTTCCATATCTTCAGGTAAAAATGTGCTATTTCTGTTGTGTGTGATTAAGGCTCGGTGAGCGTCTCTTCATGCTGGGTTTGCTCGCTTCTACCGGCAACCTGACAGAGCTTTAAAAGGAACACACAGAAGGAAAACAGTCATGATACATTCTCATTATAAAAGAAAAAAATATCATCAATTTGACAAGCTTCAAAATTAGCAACAGGATTATCTCACTGGTTTGTGAAATGGTGCCACAGGTGGCAAAAAGCCTCACTCTGCTCAAGTTTGAGCAGTTTCTCCCGTTTGTGAGAATGACTTAGGTTAGTCATGTTGTAAGGATTGTTTGAGACTAAGCTTTCCTTGAGAAAAATTAACTGATCTAGGGGACTGAAGAAAACAAAGGAACAATCATAATTGACACTCAAATAACTTGATTTCAATACTGTCTATTGGTGTCAGCTCTTTGTATCTGGTCAGTAGATGCAGGAACTGCAACTTGATGTTGCATTAACGTCACGTATTACCTGTTTTCTTTCATCTATGCAGATCTCCATCCCAGGAAAATTAGAACGAGTTCGGTCAAGCGTTGTATCGAAATGTCAGTTGCGATAAAGGTTATTCAAATGATAGAAAGGAATCCCCACTGCAGACAAGAGGTGTCCAGCTCTACAAAGCCATCAGCTGAAGACAACTGAAACTCTGTGGACGGAATACCAATTAGAGCAGCTGTGATTTGTTTGATGTGAAGCTGGTAGAATTTACCTGACTACTCGTTCACCCCCCCTCATATTTCAGATCTTATAAACTAATCCCTCCAGACCACTCGGATATGCGGACAGAGCTCTCCTGGTCACCACAGAACTTGCATGGGTTAGACTAAGGTTTTACAGTAAGGGCTTCTACATGATGCCTGCACATCCCAGAATCAACAGATCAGAGGATCTGCATATCCCACACAACACAGCCAAGCCCCGCTCTCACACTGCGATTCGCTGTTGTGCCACTGCTTCACTGGTCATAGCAAGACCTAGCAGTGTCTGGGCAGTAGTTAGTTGTGTTAATATCATATATGCTTATGTTTTGTTAAATCAGTCAGAAACTGCAAAGTTTTGTTCTGTTTGTGTGTTGTTGTTGTTGTTGTTGTTGTTGTGGTTGTTGTTGATTGATACCTCATCACCGATCACTCAACTCTCTTTTTCTCTCTCTCGCTGCACTAACCCACAATTTGAAAACAGCACATAGCCGAGAGCGCACGACTGCAGTCACCATGCCCACGCACATGCACGTGTGTACACACATCACACTCAGAAGAGGGTGAGAACCAACTCATCCCCTTTATCCTCCTCTTCCTGCTCCTCCCGCTTTCTCCGGAGACACACAGACACTGACGGTTCATGTTGTATGGTTTAGACGTTCCCTAGTTAGATGTGTGTTTTCTATATAGAGCCTAGAAATAGACATTTTTCAATTAATACTCATTAACTGAACTGAATGATTCCAGGTGATTTTTTTTGTGTGTGTACTTTATGACAAATGTATGGTTGCACGCTTATTCTCAGTGAACTTCCTACAGCTCAACCAAGACAAAACTGAGGTTTTAGCTATCGGTCCTGAAGGCCAGAGACAGAAACTTTCATCAAAACTACAAGATTTTAAACCAGCACAGTATGTAAAGAACCTGGGTGTGATTTTCAAATTTGAGCTGAATTTCATCCCACATGTTAGAAATATAACGAAGATTGTTTTTTATCATCTTGAGAATATTACTCGTTTTTTTCTCTCAAGTCAGCACAGAGGTACTAATGCATAATAAACTGTTGGCCATCCCCTTTCCTGAGCATGGCCCTGACGGGAGTTAATGACTGTGGCGCCGCCACTAGAAGAAGGACGAGGAAGCCGCCGTGCTCCTCCTTCCGCTCATAGCTTGGCTGGGCTGATAGCCAGTGATCTGTATTTGCAGTGCAGAGGGTATAGTCCCCTCTCAACTGCCTGTTCCATTTGGTTTTTTTTCGCCATGTCCACAACCAAAGTATGCAGAAGAGCATCTCTGAATGCACAACACCTCAAAACTTGAGGCAGATGGGCTACAGTAGCAGAAGACCACACTGGGTGCCACTCCTGTCAACTAAGAACAGCAAACTGAGGCTACAATTCGCACAGGCTCACCGAAATTGGACAATAGAAGATTGGAAAAACGGCTGGTCTGATGAGTCTCGATTTCTGCTGCGACATTTGGATGGTAGGGTCAGAATTTTGCATCAACAACATGAAAACATGGATCCATCCGGCCTTGTATCAACGGTTCAGGCTGGTGGTGGTGGTGTAATGGTGTAGGGGATATTTTCCTGACACTCTTTGGGCCCTTTAGTTCCATTTGAGCATCGTTGCAACACCACAGCCTACCTGAGTATTGTTGCTGACCATGTCCATCCCTTTTATAACCACAGTGTAACCATCTTCTGATGGCTACTTCTAGCAGGATAACGTGCCATGTCATAAAGCTCAATTCATTTCAGCTCTCATCTCTGTCGTGAACATGACAATGAGTTCACTGTACTCAAATGGCCTCCACGGTCACCAGATCTCAATCTAACAGAGCACCTTTGGGATGAGGTGGAACGGGACATTTGCATCATAGATGTGCAGCTGACCAATCTGCAGCAACTGCATGATGCTATCATGTCAATATGGACCAAACTCTCTGAGGAATGTTTCCAGTACCTTGTTGAATCTATGCCACAAAGGATTAAGGCAGTTCTGAAGGCAAAAGGGGGTCCAACCCGGTACTGGCAAGGTGTACCTAATAAAGTGGCCGGTGAGTGTATAAATGACACCGCATCGACCGCCATCTTGGACCAGCCTCCCGCTCTACTGTGATATGTTTAACCATGAATGAAACAACCCGCGTTGTCATGGATTTTACCACCTGCTGCTGGAGTCATGGCTGCTCCAGAGAGAGAAACTCATTCTTTGGCTTCACTTAGTCATAATTATGTATTTAAGTCAGATGAGGCCCGTAACCTCTCTGTATGATGTAAATTCTGCCTCCCAGCTGTGAAAATGCTCTCAACATCCAGTGACTCCTCATCAAACCTGAAGAAACATCTACAGGCATGAAACACACCTGAACTCACAGTGAAGCTAAAGTGTTATTAGCCTGCTAACCTGTCAGTAACCTGCTGCTGAGAACCACAGCCTCACCAGGCTGAACTCAGAAGAATCTGATGGAGGCAATAATATCTTCAGCCTGTATGGAGGATTTACTGGAGACTGCATGTTTCCTTCTGTCACTAAGGGCATTTTGTGTTTGCTGCGTGTGTAGTTGTCAATACACTGTGACACATTGTAACTGTCTGTCTTTATTTTTATGTTTGCTGGTGAAGTAATCTAAAAGTAACGAAAAGTTATCCAGTGTGTTACTTTTTAATTGAAGTAATTACAGTAAGTTACTGATTACATTTTTTGACAAGTAACTTGTAATTGTACCGGTTTACAATTGTAAAGGGGGCATATTATGCTTTTTTCACTTTGTGAAGAGTTACTTATAGTGGTATGTGTTGCCGTAGCCTCATTATGACGTTCAAATTAGAAAGTTGTCTGTTTCCTCCCTGTCTCGTTACACCACATTTTGTGAAAATGCCTGCTGAAATGGTCAAGTTTGAGTTGGGTCCGCTTATCCTGAAATAAGCGGCTTTAACTCCTCCCCCTGACAGTGCTCCCACCGTGTGTGTGAGAGAGAGTGGGAGGATGAATTTGGGGCTTCTGAGACTTATATGACGTGACTGAAAAATAGTACAATATGTCCCCTTTAAAGTAACCTTCCCAACCCTGCCAGCCTGGTGACGTCTTACAGGACAGAAGGAAGTGGGGGCCACCATGTGGTCGTTCCCTCTCCTGGATGTAGTTTAGCTAAGTTACTAGTCTGGTGATTTTGCGTCTGCTGTGTCAGTGGCCTACGCCCTCTTTCCTCAGCCTCTTGCACAGACCCTGTCTTGACCTACTGATCCACACACTGTATGTTTACATGCAGGCAATAACCCTTTCTTAACTGGAATATTTGCAACGACCCAGTTGTGCACAGCCATGTAAACGCGTGCAAAAACCCGAATATGCTCATATTCCGGTTTTTAAAAACCCAGATATTACCCCTGGGTTATTCCTTTTCTAACCCAAATTTCTGTTCATATAAACGCAATATTAGCGAAATGTGCATATCCCGGTCGAAAGGGACTTTAAATACTGCTCTGCGCATGCTCTATCTGCAAGGAATCTTGGTCTTTTGAGTAAAGGAACTACTTGTAATACAGTTTAACTGTTACTAAGTAAATAAAATATGCGGAAACGATCGTTCAGTACTTCTCTTTTACTGGCGCACAAGCCAGATGTGGCCCTCTCCTGGACTTAGCGTCAGCCAGGCTTTATTGACAGGCCCTTCTGGCTGTTGCAGGCCTCTCAGTGGCATCATAAGCAGGCGGCGACCTGTCTGGCCGGACTGTGGGTAATGCTGGGGCCTCTACTCACTTGCGGACTCCCTCTCCTGTTGGACTCCTCCACCAGGAGAGTGGTGCCTCCACATGGATGCTGTGCGCACATTTGAGGTTGCTTCAGAGGACTGTCCGGGTTCCCTGAGGAGAGGCACCAGCCTTTGGGCCAAGTCGCGCTGTTGCACCCTTGGCTAACGGGCTTCCATTTTCTACAATTTAGCAGACACTTTTGTCCAAAGTGACGTACAACACTGGGGGCAATTCAGGGTTCAGTGATTCCTGATTGAGGGACGACCACTCTCCTCACTGAACCACAGCCACCCCCATTTTTCTTTTTGCCACTTCCTCTGGTCTGGCACGCCCAAACAAATTTGTCAGGTGGCCACATGCTGTTGCTGGTGATCCCCCTGTTCTATCCAGCTCGGGCATGGTTCCCATGCTGCACAGACTCTCTTGCAGCGGGCCTCACCAGCTCCACTTTTATGTTTGGTTACTGAAGGGCCCAATTTGCTGCTGAGCAGCTGTATGGAGCCTGTCGGGCAGACCATTCTGACTGGCGGGGCACTGTCCGCCTGGCTATAGTCTGACAGTGGGTGGAAATAGGGTAGGGCAGCATCTGCAAGGCGGACCCAGTGCTTTGTCCGGTCCCCGCGGTCTTGGATACTTGAAGGCTCCTCTGGCGGGAAGTCGGCCTCCATCTACCCTGAGGTTGCAGGTGTCAGCGATGTCAGCCACAGACCCCAGCTCTTGGCACTGGATGTGGTGTGTCTTCCTCAGTGTGAGCCCTTAGCTACTGTAGGTTTCACACAAAACCACATTCTGATGGCTTTTACCGTGAGTAACGACACGTGAGTGATGTACATGCTTTGTTTATTGGTCCATCATGCCTGGAGTGGCACCCAAATGTTAAGGTTGCCACTCTAAGACTGCCTCTTGCCCTTTATCCAGGGGCTGTTGGTTCTACAGTCTTTTCGGCCTATAAGGTTTGCATGTGTTGGCTGTTGAGCGTCCCTTAGGCCGCTGCCTCCTGGATGACACCAACTCCTTTTTTCTAGGTGGTGCAGCATGAACACTGCCACTATTCATTCACTGGGTGGTCTTTGGCTCTGCAGAGGCTTCTCAGTGAGGTTGGTCTCTGGGATTCCTCGTGATTAAGTTGGTATACGTTAATCCAGTGCTTTCAGCACCGCCTCTGGCGGTGAGTAGGGATGAAATAGAATGAAAATTGTGACTATAACTACGATTCAATGAATCCCGGATGACTGCCAGAGCCTTCTGTCACTCAGAATCCTCTTGATCACGAGAGAAGATTCTGTGGGAGCCGAACCTGGGGTAGGACACCAAACTTATTGTTGTTCCTGCGTCACCCAGCGGTAACAAGTGACATTGTTGTTATACATAATCAAACTGCACATGCACCAAGGGAACATTCCAGAGCTTTCAGCAATGCCTCTGGCGGTCATTCGGGATTCATAGGACCGTAGTTACGTTCGTAACTTTTGTATTTGAGGGAGGAAATAAATGCATCAGTGCTGAAATTTAAAGAAGCAATAAATTGTAAACTGGCAGATCCAAAGAGCAGCTAAATGTGCATTGTTGTGTCTGAATTGTTCTGATGAAGGCCTGATGTCAAATTATATATTTATGCAACTGACTTCTGACCTGTTGTCTTGATGTAATGTTTAATAGGAAACGTAAAGCATTACCTGTTGAGATGAAATGTTGTATTGCATCTACACAGTCCATGGAGATTGGCGAGGATGAAAACATTCTTGGTGAGAGTGAGGATGACAAGTGACTACTACAAGTACACATTAAGATTGTTTAATTTCAATCTGGAAAAGTCTTCTCAAAAACCATGATTTGCCTTTAATTTTTGTCCATAAATTACCTTTCCTGGAAGGGTAAACATGCTTTGTGTGACACATTTTTGTCATCAAAATAAATGTGACATCAAAAAGCCTGCATTGCTTTATCTGAACTTCTCTGTGTATCTCATTTTTGTGATCTCACAGAGAAAAACTCTTTCATCAGGGTGAACTCTGAGCTCTTCAGCTGTTTGTTGTCCTCGATGCACCAGGAAGCCTTTTTTTTCCACAAATATACACGAAATATTGCTAAAATACAACAGTCTCATATCTGTTTGTGGAGCTTTCACCCAATATTTGTCCTGAGCCTCCACAAATCTATTCAACCCAATGATAAACACCACTCTTTATTTCCAATGCAAAATGACAAGGCATCTCTCTCTCTCTCTCTCTCTCTCTCTCTCTCTCTCTCTCTCTCTCTCTCTCTCTCTCTCACTCTCCCTCTCTCCCTCTCTCTCTCTCTCTCTCTCCCTCTCTGTCTCTGTTTATGTGGAATGGGAACAGTTTCTCTTCCTCTTAATTGCCTGACTTTAGGTACACTATGTTCTTTTTTCTGACATCTGTGTCCAGGGAATCCTACACAAGTCTGAGTGAATTGTTCTCTTACTTTTGTCACCAAGATAATCACAGATCTCTGTCTGGAAAGATCTGTAATATAATCCTGACAATGAGCAGCCTCGTGTACTTATTGGCTGTAGTGGAACAGGGGAGATGAGAATTCCATTGATGTGCTAAATTTCTGCAGATTCTCTGTAATTTGGTTCGTGCAGCTCCACTAGATGTGAAAAAAGCATTACATCGAAAAATAAAGTGACAGTGAAACCAAGTCATCAATAAATAAAAAACGGAGGTGATACTGAACGAAATGTGGAAATAGGCAGAATTATTTTATTTTGACGAGAGTGGCGTAAGCCCCGCCCACCTGTCAAACAGGAAATAATGAGTAAAAAATCCGTGTTGTCAGTCAGAATGAAAAAAACGAAAAAACGAGTTGAATTCTCTTTTTTTTTTTTTTTGCCCAAAAACGAAAATACGGCAAAATTACCTGTTTTATGGAATCTGATTATGTCAATTTAACAGGAAATCAAACTAACAAAAGGTACCTTGTCCCCTAACCTTATTGGTATTTGATTGTATTTGTGATCCTTTATTGTAATTTTTTTATACTTTTCTCCATTATTCTTGTATATTTTAAAGTTTCATTGTTATATTAAACATTTTAGATAAGTGAACTATCCCTTCAAAGGGATAGTTCGGGATTTTTGACATGAATCTGTATGGCATCCCCCTCAGCAGTGTTGTTCATTCACACAGACTTACCCCTGACAGCATCCAGTGAGCGGAGATCCTGTCCGGTTTTGGTCCAGACGAAAGTAGTCCGGCAAGTTTGCTGGGGTCACCAAAATAAAGCGTTTTTCTTCTCAAACCAATATGTGTTCGAAAGAGTGATATATTTGCATCACAAACCATTGCTGATGAAAAAGTCAGGCCTCGCAAACGCTTGGCACTATTTTCTCTCCCTTCATATCACTCCGCGCCGCCTCCAGCTGGCAGCCGCACTGGTTTCACTTTGTTTACCGCTAGTAAAGAGCTAGCTAGCTCTAGCTTTAGCTGTTAGCATCTCCGCGCCGCCTTAGCGCGGAGTGATATGAAGGGAGAGAAAATAGTGCCAAGCGTTTGCGAGGTCTGACATTTTCGTCGACAAGGGTATGTGATGCAAATATATCACTCTTTTGAACACATATTGGTTTGAGAAGAAAAACGCTTTATTTTGGTGACCCCAGCAAACTTGCCGGACTACTTTCGTCTGGACCAAAACCGGACAGGATCTCCACTCTCTGGACGCTGTCAGGGGTAAGTCTGTGTGAATGAACAACACTGCTGACGGGGATGCCATACAGATTCATGTCAAAAATCCTGAACTATCCCTTTAACAGTGCTCCTGGTGAAGTATCATCCAAATTATCAACATATTAATGTAGAAAGACTGTTCAGTTTACCCCATAAATGACTGCTCAGCAGCAAACAACTATTTTAGCCAGCATATCTCAATCTGCAACTTATACCGCAAGCCCTACATTATTGCAAATACATATTAAATCGACATGTTTGCATGCAAACACCCAGTCCTTTCTACCTAGCTAAATAGTTGCAATCTGGTTTTCATGCCATAAAGGCTTTGTAAAAAGTGACCCAGAGCATTGAGAATCTGAGAAACTGAGATTTTTTTTTTTGCTCCCTTTCTCTTTTTCCCCTTTGTTTTCTCAGCTCCCAGAGATACATCCTTTACTGCCCTCAAGCTGCTTTTGGGATGTGCACTGCACACGTAGCCAAGAAGAATTATGATACCAGTAGAGCTTTGTTGTGTTTTAGGACTAGTGATACTATTATGATGACACATGAATCATCATTCAAACATGCATAAAATTATAACCTAATTTTAATAATAAAATCACATGAATGTTCTTTTAAACATTAAGCGCTTTGCTTCACTTAAGTGGGTGTGTGTTTCAGTCCTCCATCAACGAATTGTTACAGTTCATAAATAAAAGAGATGGAAAATAAATAAAGTAAAAGTAGCTTAGCCATAAATAACCACAATTTAAAGCTCCCATATTATGCTATTTTTCAGTCACGTCATATAGGTCACAGAAGCAGAAAAACATAGTATATAAGTTTGTTTGCCCCAAATTTATCCTATGTTCGGAGTTTGAGCGGTCTAAAAAGTGGCTCTGAGGAGCCCTGATCAGAACAGCCTGTTTTTCACAGCCTATTCTCCGGGATGCACTTGAACGCATCTCAAGGCATTACAGTTTAAAGCTCGTGTCCGGAGTTTCCGTTTGTTTCCAATGTATGTATCATTTTTTAACAGAGCTTAAATGTGTCAGTCTGGTTCGAGACTATAATATAAAATTAGCATAAAGCAATATAAAAATTTATTTATGAGCTCCGCCTTCGTCTCATAGATCCCCATGTTATCCGAAAAAGCGTCGGTCAGCGTCAGCCAATAGATTTCGAGCTTCCGCCTTGTCGTGCTGTCAATCAAAGTGTGCATGCAGCCAGAGAGCACGGCCGCTCGCCCAGCAGAGGCAGCAGCCACCATGCTTATCTCGGATATATCCATGGTCTGCTGAACATCCACCATAAACAGCTAAACATGGAGGATGCTGTAGGACTCGGAGGCTCTCATTTTCACCCGACGGATAATGAGCGTGCACAATTAAAGGGGCGTGGCTTGGTCACTCATGAAAGCAGAGGGAGGGCAGAACCTCGAGACATTGGATTAAAAAAAACCTCTCTCTTTCAAAACTCCAGACACGAGCTTTAAGTTTCACTTTCATTTTCAAAAATGTGGTGTAGCGAGACAAGAAGGAAAAAGACAATTTTCAAATTTGAACGTCTTAATGAGGCTACAGCAACACATACTACTATAAGAAACTCTTCACAAAGTGAAAAAAAGCATCATATGTCCCTTAATCAGAGCAGCATTTGCAAGCAGAAACACACACACACGGCATAAATGGAATTGTCCGGGGGCTGTCTGTCACTTGTCTGGGTTGCTGTCAGCAACCCGGAGGAGGCGCAATTTGGGTTTTTGACGTCACAAACCAGAGAATTTCAAAACTGAGCGCTTGAGTACACATTTACTGAAAGGTGGAGCAAGCAAGAGAAGGAGAGAATAGACTTTTCTCATTTGGGAGGGGGGGTTGTGGACAGGCTCAGGACGCATATTATTGTTACAAAACCATTGTAAAGTGAATTTTGCATAATATGGGACCTTTAACATTTGGAAATGAAGATAGATAGATAGATAGATAGATAGATAGATAGATAGCTTATACTGTAATAATTTCACCTATATAGTTAACTAGTCTAATTTAAAAATTTAGTCAACAGAAGAGTTAGTCACAAAAAATCCAGAATCTGCACTAGTTGAAATATAAATAAATATGTTTCCCCTTCCTCTGTGATATTTCTTATTCTCTTCATTACATTACCAACTCTGGCGTCAGCAGCAACCATTTTCAGCAATGCACCTGGAATAACAAACAATATAATATTCGGGCACAGTGCTTAATATCTCCATGTCTACTCTCCTCTCCCAAAAATAACAAGTGCACCACAAACCTTTTTGATCCTTTTGATGCTGTCACAAGCAGATGAGAAGGCCAGGCTCAATGATTTTCTTTTGCCCCTTTTCTTACTCATACAATCCTCGTGACTTTTCATTGTACATGAAAGCACTCTTCAAAAGAGATGCAAAAGCTTTTCACTTTTACCCATTATGTCAAAAATAATGTGTCCAGTTTGGGGCAAATAATGTATTTTATAGATTTTTAGGGGGCTACTCTGAGTGTCGATGTCTTCTGTTTGTAAATGAACTGAATTATGTTTCAGCCCTGCAGCCTGGTGCTTCAGTGGCCAAGATCCAACCTTAATCCTAGAGAAAGTTGTTGCAAGTCAGCTTTGTGATTATTTATATAATAATGACCTATATGAGTCTTTTCGGTCAGGTTTCAGAGCTCATCATGGCACAGAGACAGCTCTGGTAAAAGTTACTAATGATCTTTTCATAGCTTCAGATAAAGGACTGGTCTCTGTTCTGGTCCTGTTAGATCTCAGTGCTGCATTTGATACTGTTGCATGACACAGAGACTAGAAAATATTATTAGGATTAAAGGTTCAGCATTAAACTGGTTTCAATCATATTTAGCAGACAGGTTCCACTTTGTTAATGTTAAACAATGACTCTCCAGCCCAGAATACAGTTAAACATGGAGTTCCACAGGGTTCTGTCCTACGACCTATACTCTTCACATTATACATGCTTCTTGTAGGGAATGTCATCAGGAAACACTCCATTAACTTCTATTGTTATGCAGATGATACACTAATCTATCTATCAATGAAGCCAGATGACACTGATCACTTGTCCAACTAGAAGCTTGTCTTAAAGACATAAAAGTCTGGATGAGTTGTAATTTTCTGCTCCTGAATTCAGCTATTAAATTTTACCCAAAACACCTGGTAGAAAAATTATCTAAACAAATAGTAAGTCTGGATGGTGTTACTTTAACCCTCAGTAACACTGTGAGGAACCTGGGAGTGACCTTTGACCAGGACTTATCCTTTAACTCCCACATTAAACAGATCTGCAGGACCTCCTTCTTTCACCTGCGTAATATTTCTCAATCAGGAACATGTCAACTCAAAGCGATGCTGGGAAATTAATCCGTGCATTAATTCCCTCCAGAGTAGACTACTGTAATTCCTTGTTGTCAGGGGGCCCCAATAACTGGCAAAAAAGTCTTCAGCTGATTCAAAATGCTGCAGCAACAGTTCTGACAAGAACCAGCAGGAGCGATCACATCACCCCAATATTGGCTTCTCTTCACTGGCTTCCTGATAAATCTAAAATAGAATTTAAAATCTTTCTCTTAACCTATAAAGCTCTGAACAACCAGGCCCCATCATATCTTAAAGAGCTGTTAGTCCCATATAACCCCAGGAGAACGCTTCATTCTCAGAGTGCTGGTCTGCTGGAGGTTCCTAGTTTTTCTGACTAGAACAGGAGGCAGAGCTTTCAGCTGTCGGGCTCCTGTCATGTGGAACCGGCTCCCAGTTTCAGTTAGGGAGGCTGACACAGTCTCTACTTTCAAGGCCAGGCGTAAGATCTTTCTATTTTCTGAAGCTTACAGTTAGGGCTGGTTCAGGCCACCCTGGACCATTTTCTTAGTGAAGCTGTAGATTAAAACTCCTGGAGAACCTACACTCTGCTTCTCTTCTCTCCTTTCTTACTGGACATGTTTCATTACTACATATCATGAATCATTGCCTTTCTTCTAGTCGAGGGGTGTCAAACTCAAATAAACAATGGCCCAAAATTTAAAACCTGAACAAAGTCATGGGCCAACATTGAACAAATTAACATTTTAATATGGACACAAATAAATTTAGCTTCATCCGTGAATATGGAACAAGCAATGCTTATTACCATACAATATCTAACTTAATAGTGGAGACATCAAAATTGAATTTCAAATAAAAAATCATCAATGGCATTCATTTATCAAATAAAATTTTAATAAAAATCATATGCCTCTTTCCTATTTACAGGAATGTTGTACTCATTTGTAACACTCCACACACAAGACAAAAAGGTCTGTCTTACACACACACACACACACACACACACACACACATATATATATATATATCTCCACCATTTTTGAAAGAGGTAGCATGATCACAGTTGTAGCACGAAGTTGCTATGAGAGGAGAGGGCACTTCTGTGTCCTGGCCTGATTGGCACACCAAAACAACAGCAGGGCATTATGGTATTTGTAGCATTGGCAGTGAATGCGCTGTAATACCGGGGGCCAGCTCTGGTAGTCATTTGGTATCGTCTCGCAGGCCAAAAATAATTACATTTGGCCCGCGGGCCAGAGCTTGACACCTACTGTATGCTCTAGTCTAAGAACCCTCTCCCTCCTTCTCTCTCTCTCTCCCTCTCTCTCTCTCTCTCTCTCTCTCTCTCTCTCTCTCTGTCTATCTGTCTATCTATCTATCTATCTATCCATCCAGACATGTCCCACCGATCCAGGGCCCCCGGAAACCCCTCTCCACCACTGCCAGGCAGTCCTAACAGCCAACGTACCTAGCTGTACCTTGATCAGCTGCTTCTCTGCCTTGCTCTGACTGCTGCTGCTTCTATAGTGGAAACATTGCCATTGTAAGCTCCTTTGGCCAGGCCATGAAGCAATTTACAGCTATAATTAAAATGCTGGAGCAAAAGCTAATAATGTCCATGATGTGTCCTCTCTTAAACAGGACATTTTCAATGTTTACCCAATCTATATTTTATCCAACAGCCTTCCAGCTTTTTGTACTCATTATTAAAGTTATGGTCTTACTGTTTGCTCAGTGAAGAGCCAATTTGCCTCTAAAACCACAGGAGGGACAGAGATGCTTCTCTCTTTTCTTTGCCTGGGACAGCAGAAAGTTTTGCATAAGCATGATGTGTTCCCAGCTCTAAATATCAAGTATACAGGTCCTTCTCAAAAAATTACCACATTGTGATAAAGTTCAGTATTTTCTGTAATGTACTGATAAACATCAGACTTTCATATATGTTGGATTCATTACACACAACTGATGTAGGTCAAGCCTTTTATTGTTTTAATATTGATGATATTGGCCAAAAAGTAAAGAAAAACCAGCAATCTCTATCTCAAAAAATTAGCATATAATGAAAAGGTACTCTAAACGAGCAATTAACATAATCATCTGAATCAACGAGTTAACTCTAAACACCTGCAAAAGATTCCCGAGGCCTTTAAAAACACCCAGCCTGGTTCATTACTCAAAACTGCAATCATGGGTAAGACTGCCGACCTGACTTCTGTCCTGAAGGCCATCATTGACATCCTCAAGCAAGAGGGTAAGACACAGAAAGAAATTTCTGAACAAATAGGCTGTTCCCAGAGTGCTGCATCAAGGCGCCTCAGTGGGAAGTCGGTGGGAAGGAAAAAGTGTGGCAGAAAATGCTGCACAACTACAAGAGGTAACCGGACCCTGAGGAAGATTGTGGAGAAGGGCTGATTTCAGACCTTGGGGGACCTGTGGAGTCTGGGGTAGAAACATCCAGAGCCACCGTGCACAGGCGTTTGCAGGAAATGGGCTACAGGTAGGGCTGGGTACCGTTACATATTTTTCAGGTACAAGTACTTTTTCGATACTTCACGTACGGTACCGGTTCCTGAACGGTACTTTTTTCAGTACCTGCCTTCACGGCGCACAGATGACGCCATGACTGCATTTGCACTTCGTGCCACTAGGTGTGCTGTTTGCATGTTCGATCTTATTTTACACAGACACCACAGAGGAAGAAGGGCGCCGCAGCTGCTGCAGGCTCTGTCTGAGGCTCTCTCTGCATGTTGTTAGAAAGAGTGTGAGCTGGTAAGACGTGGTAACATGTTCAATGATGCAATGCACCGTTTTTTCAGTAAAAGAGAAGAACTGAACGATCGTTTCCGCGAATGTTTATTGACCGCGCAGCAACTTTAAGAACCCAAACTGATACCCGTTCGCACGTCTCTTGTTCAGTACCAGTATATACCGAAGTTTTTCGGTCGGTACCACTGAGGTGCCGTTAAACGGTACCCAGCCCTAGCTACAGATGCCGCATTCCCAAGATCAAGCCACTTTTGAACCAGAAACAGTGCCAGAAGCGCCTGAACTGGGCTACAGAGAAGCAGCACTGGACTCAGTGGGCCAAAGTACTTTTTTCGGATTAAAGAAAATTTTGCATGTCAATCGGAAATCAAGGTGTCAGAGTCTGGAGGAAGACTGGGGAGAAGGAAATGCCAAAATGCCTGAAGTCCAGTGTCAAGTACCCACAGTCAGTGATGGTCTGGGCTGCCCTGTCAGCTGCTGGTGGTGGTCCACTGTGTTTTATCAAGGGCAGGGTCAATGCAGCTAGCTATCAGGAGATTTTGGAGCACTTCATGCTTGCATCTCCTGAAAAGCTTTATGGAGATGAAGATTTCATTTTTCAGCACGACCTGGCACCTGCTCACAGTGCCAAAACCACTGGTAAATGGTTTACTGACCATGGTGTTGCTGTGCTCAATTGGCTTGCCAACTCTCCTGACCTGAACCCCATGGAGACTCTGTGGGATATTGTGAAGAGGAAGTTGAGAGTCACCAGACCCCCCACTGTGGATGAGCTTAAGGCCGCTATCGAAGCATCCTGGGCCTCCATTACACCTCAGCAGTGCCACAGGCTGATTGCCTCCATGCCATGCCACACTGAAGCAGTCATTTCTGCAAAAGGATTCCCGACCAAGTATCGAGTGCATAAGTGAACATAATTATTTGAAGGTTGACTTTTTATGTATTAAAAACACTTTTCTTTTATTGGTCGGATTGAATATGCTAATTTTTTGAGATAGGGATTTTAGGTTTTTCTTTACTTTTTGGCCAAAATCATCAATATTAAAACAACAAAAGGCTTGAACTACTTCAGTTGTGTGTAATGAATCTAACATATATGAAAGTCTAATGTTTATCAGTACATTACATAAAATAATGCACTTTGTCACAATATGCTAAATTTTTGCGAGGGACCTGTATTAGCTTACCTTCATTAGACCTGTCATCTGCTGCCGGCATGTTTTGTTTTTATTGCAGCTAATTTTTTGCTGCTTCCTTCATGGCATAAGTTCAAGAACTCATTTCTTTCAAATGCTACCCTACACTTTAACAGCAATGTATTGTTTAACAGTGTATTTATGCAGCACTATGACAGTTACAATTACTGAACTTTGCTGAGGTTTTTGTGTTTTTATCCTATGAAAAAAATATATACAAATACATGTGGAGACACTGTCTCCTACCATCCCGCTCAGCTCTTTACCTCCAGAAGTACTGAAGTCTTACTGGTTTAACTTTATCAGTGAATCAATCATTGATTTTCCCAACACAGTGCAACAGCAACATGAAAACACTACTATGTGGTAATTATTATGACACCTTTAACCAGAAACAAGAAAAAGTAATATGATAAAAATGTATTTCTTCATCTCAGTAATAAGTGAAGTTGCTAATAGCTATATTTTCTGAACTATGTGGCTGAATGAGAGAAGAAGAGTTTGACTGTTTTCAGACGCTGCTGAATATAGTTGTTTTGACTCACACTCACAAAAGAGCACACCTCAGTCCAGTTTTACCAGTTCTTTTTAGGATTGCTTTTGGAACAAAGGCGCTTGCTTTTACAGCGTTGCAGGGTCAAGATCCCTCTTATATTTCTGGCCTTTTTTCAGCTTCATTCACCTGCTCTTATGCTGGCGGGTGTTGTTTGTGCCCCATATCTGTCTGCTTCTTTTATTCATTATATTCTTGTCCGTGAAAGCTATTTTATCAATAAAATGTACTTCTGTAATGAATGCACAAAATTCATACAATTTATTTTATACTGCACATGTTATTGAGGTTTAACCTTCAATTCCTTTGTCAATTATCTCTATCTGAATACAGGAAAACTTATTTTCAACCCATCAAATTCTGGACTGAAACTCATTTTGACCTATAAAAAGACAGTAAAACAGATCAGCTATGCTCACCCGAGAGAATAAACTCAACTTAGATCAACACATCACATATTTACAGAATGTTCTTACAGCAAATATCGTATGCCATCCATGCTTTCAGTGTCTTTTTCAGCTGTTCCTCATCTAATGCTGTTGAGCTAAAGATCATATCTCATTCCTGCCGCTAATCCAAATAATACACCAAACCACGAAAACAAAAACAAACATGACATAACCATGCTGAAGCTATTTTTGTGTTTACTGTAATACGCTTTGAAATTGTTCAACAGAGTATATACATTTTCACCAACAGGGCAAAAAATGTAATAGATAGAATTAATTTCACAGTATAAAAACTTTTAAATAACAGTCAAGTGGACAGAGTCTGTGTGGCCAGCACTTTCTAATTCTTTTACAGAGAAATTTGTTTCACTGTAGAGCCTGTAATGTAACCTGTAATGTCTGTGCAATAGTTGTTGACCATGTGCGCCACCTATCTGCCGTCTGTCACTGTATACCTCTGAGATGAAGGAACGCACACTTTGACAGAAGCTTTGTTGCTTCTACCATTAAAATCTTTACCACCCCAGTAAACAACAACCAATCTTTCTGTGAAACATGTTGTATCTATCTGTGTGTGGGAATGTTGAGAAAAGCTTGAATGTGCTAAATTGAACCTCAGTCAGTGAAAAGGAATATAAAATAGGGCAATGAAGCTCGGTCAAATCTATTCAAATTCACAGAGCCTCAAATTGGCATTATTTACTCCCCGTGGACACACAACAATCTGTCTGTCTGTCCGTCCATCCTGTTCTTTCCGTTTTTCAGCTACATGCACAATTTAAAGCACTTGAGTTGTAATTTGCTGGTGTATCCTTTCTCTCTTGCTTTCTGCACCACACCCAAAACCTTCTCCATCATCTGAACTCTGAACTTGTTGGATCTTCTTGTTTCAACTCAGAAGGAGATTAACCCTGTCAAACCACACAAAAAATATAGTTCTCCATGGAATCCATGCTAATAAATAATCTTTAATGTCCACATCCAAAACTTCAAAGCTGTGATGAAGGAATTTCCAATGTTTCCTCATGGCACCTGCCGTTTCTGCATTATGTTACCTCTATTTTCACCATAACCTGAAAATAGGTTTTTATTATAATCACTAAAATAGGAGTGTGATGGTGCATCACATTTGAGTGCTGCTTGCCTGAAATGTGAAATCAATTTCTTTTAATACCTCCATTCTCAAACTGCACTACGCGTACCACTGGTGGTACGTGAGATCCCTCTAGTGGTATGCCGAGGAATCACAGAAATGTATATATTCTTTGAAGATTAGTTACAAGTCAAAATTTTCAGAAACAAATATTTCCACCAAAATACATAATAATTTCTAATTAAAAGACATCAAATCAACTGTAATTCACATTCAGTTTTTCTCTTCTAATATAATGTGTTGGACTGCGACGTGGTCATGCTCAGTCACGTAGTAACGAGCACATACGTCATTGACGATTAAACTAGCTTAGCTTCACCGTCATGAGCGTGCAGAGGTGTAATGAGAGGTCCGAGAACTCTATAAATGTGGCTCCAAACAGGGGCTATTAGGAAAAGAAGTGCAGAACAGGAGGAGAATACAACTAGCAGCCCTGCTGAAACTGAAGTTGACGACAGTGAAGCGAACACGAGGGCTATCAGGTGGCTAATTAAGCAGCGTAGCCGAAGCATCACCGGCATCTGCTAGCGTGCAACAAACGACGCGTGTGAGAGAGAGAGAGTGTGAGGATGCAAGTGAGAGGGACAGTTGCCCCTTTGTGTGTGACAGTTCTAGTGTTGCCTTTGCTAACTGTGGCTGACAGAATTAAACAAAAACATAAAGACCAAGACTATTAGAAATATACCTGCTTCCTGTGTGTGTTGTCTTCATTTGAAAAGAGTATTTTTTTTTTTTTGTTTATTTATTTTTTACTTTGGTCATAATGGTGGTACTTGGAAAGCGTAATTTTTTCTGAGGTGGTACGTGGTTTAAAAAGTTTGAGAAATACTGTTTTAATACATTCGCCACTATTCAGTCACTTTTATTTAAAGGTGCATTAAGGAGTTTGCACGTTTTATGCGAAACAGCGCCCCCTGCAGGCCTTGGGCGTAATGCAGCTTAGTGAAAAACTCGTGCCCATGGCTCACATGCACGAAAGAGAGGAACTCCTTCCTCGCTCTTTTAGTAGCTCTCAAGTAAAATTTAAGTTTCTTTTACCTGGTGGAGTCTGTGCTGGAGTTGTGGCAGTGCTAGAAGCCAGTCTTTTCTTACTTTCTGGAAGATCCTGCTCAGTTGTTGCTCACTAAGCATCTGGCGGAGTAATGGTGGACAAAACGAAACTTAACTCAATCAGGCCAGCCGGAGTGTGCATCACATCATTCCTTTCAAATTCTCCCAAAAAAAAAATTCTGGTGCCGGACCGGCACTGCAACTTTCAAGTGACAATTTAGCGCTGTTAGAGGTACTTGTAATGAATATGTCAGGGCACATTGTACACATCATTAAAAATGTGTAACATATTTATGGTGGAAAATAAGTATTTTTAAAGTTGAAAAACTCCTTAATGCACCTTTGAGAATTACCAATTTGTTTGAAATCAATGTTCTGCAAAATGCTGAAAATTAGCACTTGATTAAAGGAAACATAGCTTGTTAAGTCTCGCCATTCTGCAACAATGCAATTCAATGTGATTTAACAAATGCTAATTTGACAAGAGCATTGAGAAAGTTCAACAAGACAGGATAGATAAAAATAAAAATACATTCAATTGAATTAAAAATGACAACAGAAAGAGTTTTTTGGTTTGTTTGTCTGTTTGTTGGTTTAAATGTGAGATAAAAGTGTAGGGTCAAAGATGTAGCGCAACATTAATTCATACTTCATTTAGCATAACAGCAGCCCCAATATTAAATGAACTCAGAATTTGAGCCATTCTGAAGTTTTCAGGAAGTTTGTTCCAAATATTTAATGCATAAAAACTCAAAGCACCTCCTGCATTATTTCCGACTCTGGGAACAGAAAGTAGGTTTGATCCAGATTAACAGGTCTGAATGGATCATAATGTAGTTTATCAAAGCTTTATACTGAGCCTTAAAGCTCGTGTCCGGAGTTTTGAAAGAGAGAGATTTTTTTTAATCCAATGTCTCGAGGTTCCGCCCTCCCTCTGCTTTCACGAGCGACCAAGCCACGCCCCTTTAATTGTGCACGCGAATTATCCGTCGGGTGAAAATGAGAGCCTCCGAGCCCTACAGCATCCTACATGTTTAGCTGTTTACGGTGGATGTTCAGCAGACAATGGATATATCCGAGGTAAGCGGGCCAGCTGCTGCGTAGCTAACTCACCTCTGCCTGGGCGAGTGGCCGTGCTCTCTGGCTGCGCACACACTTTGATTGACAACACGAGAATGCGGAAGCTCGAAATCTATTGGCTGACGCTGATCGGCGCTTTTTCGGATAACATGGGGGTCTGTGAGACGAAGGCGGGGCTCATAAATAAATTTTTATATTGCTTTATGCTAATATTATAGTGTAGTATCAAACCAGACTGACACATTTAAGCTCTGTTGAAAAATGATACATACGTTGGAAACGAACGGAAACTCCGGACACGAGCTTTAAAGCAGTCCGGGCAGTTTTATTGTTAAGCCGCGTTCACATCGAATGAGATTTTGCATCAAAAAACACAAGAACACGACAAGTTGAACGCGCATCAATTTGGAGGTCCGATGCTGAACAACGCCGGGCCCCTAAGGCGCATTTTGACGTGACGCATCTGTGGTCGGAAGGTGGGGCTTCCGGCCTTTTACTGTGTTAGCTTAGCGTCGTGTTGAGCAAGTGGTATATGTTTAATGAAGTCAGACAACGACGCCGTCGGCGGACAGTACGCCGTGGCTGGGTGCATAATATTATCCATAGACGGTTGGAGTTTGGTGATTTTCATCGTTCGCTCCAGGAGCTGCGCCAGGATGAGTGTCGCTTTCACCGGTCCCCCCTCCCTGACCTACGTCACCATAGACATGCTCTCTGATTGGTTTGCCGCAAAATTGCGACACGTCATAAGTTCAGATTTCCCAACTTCAGCGTGTGCCGCAAAATTGCGACGCGCCGCAAAATCGCGCCGCTGACGCCAGAACGCCCCGACGCACCGCAAAAACGCGTCAGATGCATTGCGACAACTACTGGCACTGCATCGCGTTTCGTCGCCGGTTGAACGCGCGTTCCCCATTGTTTTCAATTATATTTGGACGCAAAAACGCGGAAATCATTTGGCAGTGTGAACACAACTTTATCAGGCTGGATCACATTATGTACCTTTTGGTCTTCATCTTAGCAGAATAATGTCTAACGCTGTGTTTCCACGCGACGCGACGCAAATTTTTCACGTGATGAGATTACATACAAAGTCAATGTAATTACGCAATTGTCGCTCAATCTTGAGCAGCGAGCGATGGAAGTGGCGAGCAGCGGAGTGTTTCCTGCAAATATTCGTTCGCTGCTCAAGTTGAAATAATTGAACTTTTCGAGCAAATTCGCTTGTTGACGCACCAGAACAGCCTATCAGAGTGGAGGCCATCACAGACGAGATGGGTTGGAGTGATGTGATGCCGCAGCAAGCGGTGTGGGGTTTTTTGCATATTTGTATCAGTGATAAAACTCGAGCATCTGGCGCGGCGCGATTTCAATTGTCACGCGGATGAATTCGCGTTCACCGCTTCTGGTGGAAACACAGCGTAATACAGCAATCCTGCCCTGCGGGATACCCCAAGGATCTGTTCTGGGTTTTGTTGTGGAATTTTTGGTGAATCAGAGCCAAAGATGAGGAGTCAGTGTGCTGATGCTGCACAAGGAGGATTTATTGAGGATTGCAGAGGAAGCACACACAAATCAGCTGATTGAGAGCAAGGCTGTTGCTCCGTGCTCATTGCTCAAGCCCGACTCTGGCATGACTTCCAGCTATGCCAGGTCATATAGCCAGATCTCACGAGACTAGCAGACGGCGTTTCTCGGGGAATCAGTCCCCAGACCAAGTGACTTCAGACAAAACAAAGCGGCCTTCGCACTGTGTTCCTGAGAATTTGGAAACAAAGCATTATTCCATATCAGGTGTCACTTTCTTCTTGCCATATGTATTTCCTTTTGACCAAATAATTTACAGCTACAATACTATTTCTTTACATCTGTACTCTGAAGACATCCAGATATATTGATTACTTTAAAAAATTACCTGAAAGAAATCAATCAATCAATGGTTAATCAAACTTTCCCCTCTGGCGAAAAATCCTGCAGCAGGAATTTCAATCATCACCAAGAGAAGATTTCTCATTACCCTTGACTTCTTTGGTGGCCAGCCAAAATTAGAATTCATTAAAAATTTTAGCATTGAAGAGACCATGTTATGCCAAATTGAGTACTATTAGGGTTATCTAAGTATCCCAACTGAGTAGTTTGAATGATATCATACTAAGAAACTGCATTGTTTAACTTAATATTGTGTTTTCTATTTTCTTCACCTCTGAAAAAAATCAGAATTTGTACTTTCTTCCTTTTTCCAACCATTGAGCACCAACTGCAATGCTATTGGCTTCCTTCCTGAGCTAATTAAAATGTGCTATGGCTTACCATGCTGAGTGGAAGAGGAAGTGGGAGGCTTGTCAACAAACGGGCATTGCTGGTCATTATTGGCAATCGGTAATTGGCTGTGAGGTTCTGTCTTCATACATTTCAAAAGGTCAGTGAAAGATCGAAAACACAAATATGTAGAACCGATGGAATGGTTTGAAAAATGACATTGGCACAAATGTTGTGTGTGTGTACCTGGAACACTACTTGTCTATAAATAGCTAAATCAATCACCCATGGCTGAAGAAAACACCCTTGTGGTCTGGAAAATGGATGTGTAAATTTATATGACCAAATGAAGACGTTAAAAATCCAATAAATGTCCTTGTTAACTGATCGGCTGAAACCATGTTCTTCTTTCAGGGCGCTGAGGTCCATGGGTCAGAACTTCCTGTTCATCCCACACATTAATTTTAAAACAGGCTTTTTAGGCATTAGCATCAGAGTCCTCTCCCACTGGCTCGGGCAGCACAGACTGCACTGAATCATAAAAAGCAGCTAAAGATATTTTTTTGCAGAGAAGCTTTTAATCAAGGCAGTGTTTTATGTTGCATTGTGCTATATTGTGTGTTCTTGAAAAGCTAGTTGTGGTTTTTGTGTAAAATGCTATTATAAATAAAACATATATACTTATTTACATGCTGGCTTATTTGTTTGTCGACTTACTTCCCTTCTCCACCTTCCCCCCACCGCACTCCACCCTTAATGTGAAATATGTGGCAAATTCGTTGCAGGCTGTGGTAGATAATAGTGCAAATGACAGTGAACTTGATTCAATACACTAAAACAAGGCATTGTTTTGAGTTTTTAGAGATAATACCAGCAAAAGAGAAAGTCTCTGCTTTGCTTAAATTTCATTTGAAAATCAAAGCCTTTCTTTGCAAATTCAATGACAAACGTGAAAATGTGTTTTCTTCCATCTGCATCCTGCTTTCCTTCACTGTTTTTCAAACCTCACTGAGGCCATGCAGACCTTGACATTTTTCAATTTGGTAAGTGCAGTGTTGTTGATAAAGTCTGTAATCTTTGAATTAAATCCATCTACAAGGTTACTAACAGAAGTCCAGGGGAAGATTGGGGTGGAAGAGAATGCGTATAAACAGCAGTGTTTTCATTGATGTACCTTTTTGAAATGATCTCTGACTGAGCATCTCTGTGTACAGGTTCTCTGAAAGAACCTGCAGGAATGATCAGACAGAGAAACATCCATTAACTTTGGAAATAATGGGATGAGTCCAATGTGAGCTGTGAGTGACGCGCCACCCACAGCTCGCTGCTGGACGGCTTATCAAGGAGCTGTTTGAAGGCTGTTTGAGCAGATATCAGGCACTAAAAACACACTGGTAGGCACTAAGGACTGTTCACTACAAACCCAAAGATCTTTTGCACATTCCACTTATAATCTGCTCCAGCTGAGGCCCATGTGCACGAGGATTGAATGTGGACTGTTTTATTTGGTGCTCATGTCTACAGATCCTTTAATATGATTGTTTTCAATCTGATTAAAAAAGAATAAAAAATAAAAATAAAAAAAAAAACCAATTTAAACAGGTCTCCATGCAGCACCCTGTCTTCCAAATTAAACCTGATAAGGAGAGTGATCTGGCCCCCTCAATTCTTCCCCCTCCTCTACCCAGGATGGTGGACGGCAGCCTGGTTTACACAGGGCAACGCTTGATGGACGTCCACCCCCGGGCTCCACAACACTTCTCTGCCTCCGCACCATTCCTGGACTCCACTCTACACACCTCTCCATGCTCACCTCCAGCTCTCAGTTAAGCTTCCCCTCTGTCTCTGCTTCAGCAAAGAGTCTCCTTAGGCTAATTGTTCAGATCAGCTCTGTATCAGATTAGCTCTTGTATTACCGGTACCTCCCTGGTTAGTTTTGAATTGGATTAGTTGTCCCTACTAGTCCTCCATTCCTCTAGTTAGGTTGTAGTTTGTAAGAAGCCTGCCTAATTCTCATTATTTATCATTGTTTCTAAACAGTGTGAGCAGGAAGAAGTAGCAGTTGGTGTCTTCATAGCCTCAGCTTGTTCCTGATGCCAGCTCATTTCTCCCGGAGCCTCTCAGCTGCCGGCATCCTTTGTAGGAGTTGTTGTTGGAAGGCCCTGCAGGTTCTTGCTGAGCTGAGATGTGTTGGCAGTAAAAGTTGTGGAACATTCAGCAGTGTGTCATATTTGTTATATTAGAAGTTAAATAACAATTTTAAAAAAATAATGAAGGCAGGCACAACGACCGTCGTCGTGCTCACCGATGGCATCTTACCTTTGTGACATCGTGTCCACCGGCAGATCGTCATCGTACCCTCGTGTCGTGATGTGCCTCAACTTTCTTCATGTTCCCTCATACTTCGGTCTTTGACGTGTTTGGACCTTTTGATCGTTTTTGGATTACTGTTTTTGGATGACTATCAAGCTCCAAAAATAAGTTCATTGGCTGTGAATCTGCTTTCGGGTTCCTCCTTGGTTCGTGACATTTTTATATTGTCCTTTCCTTAAGCAGGCAGGTTCATTAGTTTTTTTTAAACCAAAAAGATAACGATTAACCAGAATTGTGCAAAAGCAGCTCCTTCTTCACCACAACGGACGGTTGTGGTGAAGGAGGAGCTGAGCCGAAAAGTGAAGCTCTTTATTTGCCAGTCAATCTATGTCCCCACCCTCAGCTATGGTCTTGAGCTTTGGGTCATGACTGAAAGGACAAGATTCCGGATACAAGCGGCTGAAATGAGCTTCCTCTGTAGGGTGGCTGGGCGCTCCCTTAGAGATATGAGGAGGAGCTCAGTCACCAGGGAGGAGCTCGGAGTAGAGCCGCTACTCCTCCACATCGAGAGGAACCAGCTGAGGCGGCTCAGGCACCTGGTTAGGATGCCTCCTGGACGCCTCCCTGGAGAGGTGTACCAGGCATGTCCCACCGGGAGGAGACCCCGGGGAAGACCCAGGGGACGCTGGAGAGACCATGTCTCGCGGCTGGCCTGGGAACGCCCCGGGATCCTCCCAGAGGAGCTGGAGGAAGTGTCCGGGGACAGGGAAGTCTGGGCACCCCTGGTGAGACTGCTGCCCCCGCGACCCGGCCCCGGAAAAGCGGTAGAAAATGGATGGATGGATGAATATGCAAAAGCATAAAGAACAGAAACACTCTCAATTCAACTCTGTGGGCCGTCGCAGAGCAGCACGTCGTTCATGGCAAACCGAGGAAATAAAAAGTGTTTATTCTTGTTTAATTAGACACACCCCGTTGACGGGGCGCAGGCGAGGTAGTGTGGTGTTTCAATAAATGTCCCATAAATGGTTAGGCACATTACTGATTAAATACTGTTCAGTATTCAGTATTTTTGCAGCAGTGTAATATGAGTGGTTTTGCCACCCCTGCTTATGAGTGATATTTTGCAGCTCGACCATCCTATAATCTCCATCACTCCATCAGCAAAAAATAAAGTTGTATCTCTCTAAGTCAGTTAAAACAAGGAGAAAAAACAGAGATTTAAAAAAAAAAGGTCTTTATGTAAAACTACAGATGCAGCGCAAATTCAGATAAGGGTAATTTCATAAATGCATGTAGGTCTGAGGTTAATTTGTTTTTTGTTCAAACCACAAACTGATGGATAATACCTCCAGATGTGTTAACATTTAAAACCTTACAATGTTATTCTATTTACATCCACACACGTATTATTCACCACTATCACAATATGACATGTCTTCCACACATAAAGTCTTTTGCGTGGCTGTAATTTTCTAAAGCATTTTGTTTTTTCTGTTGCATGCGTGTCACGTGGAACCAGCCTTTGAGGTTATCACTGTTATTATTCTGTTCAGTTTCATGTGGCTTTTTTTACATGTGGCTTTTTTTATCATTCATGAAGAATGAAATGTTGATCAAAGATAAGAAGACAGTGAATAAGATTTACAAATTCTAGTTAAGGAGAAGTCAGTTGCCATACAGCACATAACAAGGATTGTCTCCAGAAAAGTGTGTATTTTGCTTCTGCTGTGGCAACTGTGACTCTTTCAGATCCCAAATCAAGAGGCAGAAAACTCATCTAACTTCCATCAGCTAAGCTAGGTAGCTGCTAGCTACTAGCATAATGTGATTGCTGTTATTTGACTAGACTGAAAAAATTAAACAAGACATTGCCTTACATTGGAATAAATGGGATAAATTACACCCCATTACTTGTCCTTTTGTGATATTGTTGTTGCTGTTGCATGTGCCTCTGGCACATAATTTGACAATTTTTACACCTTAGATGACTTTAATAACAGAAAGCAACCAGTGTGTGACCAGCTCCAATGCTTTTCTATGGAGTTTTAAATTAAGGAATGTTCATGAAAATTAATAGTTTGAATGCAATTTATTCATTTGTGCTTATGGGCGGAGCTTAGCCACAGGTCCATTGCACCATGTAACCACATGCAAATACTTTACAGTTTTAACACAAAGTTGCTTTTCGGGGTTGATTGGTCAATTAATTGATCAGTTGACTAAACTGGCAGAGTGACTGACAATGTACTGCTAAGATTTTAGCCCTTTTTAAAGTCCTTACTTTTTAAAAGTAAATGAAAACGTCTACATATTCTGAAAACCAGCTAACAAGATTCCCTCTTTAACTGAAAACATTCATAGTGGTATTGTTTTTTTCCTATTTGATTCAATTTCAAGGTAAGAATCACTGACATTCAAACTGGTTGTCTTTTCAATAGGCTTCATTTATCACTATAGCCTAATGCAAAGCCCCAAAAAGAAGATATACAAAAATAAAAAGGCTTATGGAAACATTTTTGCTGATGATTATGACAAATCCTGAAAAATCCCAACACAATCAGAAAGAGAACAAATTTGATCATTCATTCCCACTTACACTACATAAATAAACAAATGAAATTAAACTTTTTAGAGCTTTGAGAGGGTGATGAAGAGACACTGACTGGCTGTGTGTAAAAGGATATAGAGAGACAGCAAGTTAGCTTTAAACACAGCCAGTTCTCTGGACTGCGTTTCCATAGTAACCCTGTTTAGTTCACAGTGGTCTGTCAAAGTGTGGAATCAACCACCCCGGAGGTTTTTTCAGATCTAACACACCACGGGGGACATGATTTTAATCTGCCTCCACTATGCGGCTACAAACAACTCGCTAAATGTGGACCTACATTGCTTCACATCAGTCAAGATGCTCATTCAGATCCCTGCTTGCTGCTGTCCTTTCTAACAGTTGGATTATGAGTATCAGGACAGGATCATAAACCAATAGGAATAAATTGAGCTAGTAGCTCATATACTGTAGCTGGGTGCATGTGCATGGCTTACCTGGAGATAACATGGCATCAGGCTGCAACAGGGGAAGACGAAAAGCTCGCATATGCACAGGAACTCGTGAAACAACGTGCTACCAGAAAAATCTGACATTTTTGTGAATGTTACTTCAATACATGTTGCCTATTCTAATGTTACAGCATCCTCTTGTTGCAGTTATGGCGTCTTTTAGCTGGACAAGACCTCCTGCCACACAGCAAAACAATAACAGAGCTCAATTATTTTGAGAATTTGTGGAGGTTTTCACCACTCACAATTCCCCTGTCTGTATTTTGCAAGTCTGAATGTAAGGCAAATATGTATTTCCTGCTGATAACCTTCCCTATACCAATGTATTTGAAACCTCCGAGCTTTAGTAAGAGGAAAAGCTACATTGTACCAGACAGTGAGAGTAAATTAACATGGTTGAATACAATTAGTGTCAGGGATCCGTGTTAATTGCGTTGTCTCCGATGGTATTCGCTTGTTCTCACTGTCTCCATGCATTTGATTTCAGTTAATGCATTTCACCCCTCTCTCTCTCTCTCTCTCTCTCTCTCTCTCTCTCTCTCTCTCTCTCTCTCTCTCTCTCTCTCTCTCTCTCTCTCTCTCTCTCTCTCTCTCTCTCCCCCCTCCCTTCCTCCTAAACTCTCCATGTCTCTAGTGTCAGGTCATCTTGTGCTTGTGTGCCTTGGCATATTGTATTTACTAGACGTAACTATAGTTCTGCGAGTGTGTGCGTGCCTACCTACGGGCTTCGCTGTTGGTACTCTCCTTTGGCGCCAGCCAGACACTGAGAAAGATCAAACAAGTTGCCGCGCCAATCATGCCCGCGCTGGCAAACGCTCCGCCCCGCTCCAAGAGGATATAATCCGAGCGGCTCCGTATACTCACCCTTTTTCGGATCAGCCCAGGAGAAAACGGAAGCAGTCCAGCTGGGCAAGGAGGTAGGTGGGCACACCTACACTCGTAGAACTAGTTACGTCTAGTAACTATAATTTCTACTTTGTGTGGTGCTTAGCCCACCTACGGGCTTCGCTATTGGTATCCTACCAAAGCGGAGGTCGTAGGGATAAATGTACCCCCAGCTGGACAGGCTGACAAGACTGGCGCGGAAGAGGGAACAGGCAGTCCGTACGCCCAGTACAACCACACCAAGCCCCCAAGACCCCGACATCAAGCACCCTCGCACCGAGGCGCTCACCGCACACGTGTCCAAACGAAAACCGTGACACACCTTCAGCGGAGCACGCACACACCGGACAGGACTCCCAGAGTCACACCGGCAGGCGGGCAAGACCCTCGCCGCGGTCTGAAGCCCCCCAGGGAAAACAGCAGCCTGCCAGGTCCAAATCAGTCCACTTAGGCGACAGAACCCCTGTCCCCCGCGTAAGACCCCGCGTACCCCAGTCTCACTGGATGTTGTTTTGGAAAGATGTCACGGTGGGGCATAGCACCGCAGTCCGGGGCCTGGCCTGCGACTGGGCCGCTAGCCCGAGTGCAAAGTCACGTGGCGCTGGCTCGGGAGGCTGCGGCGGGAGCGCCAGCCCGGTGCGGTCTGCAGCAGCGGTCAATGATGCTGTGAGGTGTTCCACATGCTCGCGGCGTGTGCTTTGACGACTGGCTCTGGAGACAGACGACAGGGAGTCATCATGCCGCTCGGACCTCTCGGAGTTGGAGGAGTCACGGCAGCCCGTATCGGCCCGGCTGGTGAAGGCGGCAGGAGTAGCGGCAAAGTCATCGCCGGTCTCATCTGTTGCGGAAGCCGATGAAACGGCGCCTATGAAGGCAGCTCGACACTCAGTTTCTTTGAGCGGGAGCGCAAGGCAAACTGGGCAGGAAGCGCGCTGACTCTGGTGTTGCCAGCCAAGGCAGGTGAATGGCCCGACGCCGGAAGGCGACAGAGATCGGGCCGGCTCGTCCATCTTCGTCTTTGTCTTTGTCTCGCAATGATCAAACTGAAGGCTGAGAAAGAAGGGAGAGCTGACGGGGCCGCCAGAATATATCCTCTTGGAGAGGGGCGGGGCGTGCACCAGCACGCGGCCATGATTTGATCTCGTTTGATCTTTCTCAGTGTCTGGCTGGCACCAAAGGAGGGTACCAATAGCGAAGCCCGTAGGTGGGCTACACACCACACGAAGTAGAACCTGTCGTTAACCATTGTGTTTTTTTCTAGTCTATTCTCTATGCTTTCTGAACTTCTGCTTGTTTTGTGACTTTGCCTCTGGATTCTCCTCTTGGATATTTTCACCTGCTCCACATGAAAGTCATGCATTCATTCAATTAACTCTTTGAACTCTGGTTCTAATATATGAGTCTACTTTTAAGTCTAACCGCAATCTTTCACGATTAAGTTCACGGCTCTGTGTGACGCATTTGTACATGCAAGCATGAAAGTATTTAAAGACAATCCATTGTAAGGACAAAAAAATGGGAGAAGAAGAAATACTGACACATACATTTAAAAGAAAACTGCTTTATTATCATCTGGTTAGCTGATGTAGAATAGTTTATAAGTGTTGAATACGAAAAGGTAAAAAAAATCAATTAAGAAAAAAAAACACATTTTATTTGCATTGATGATTAACATTTAAGTTCTTTGTTAAGGATACAAAAAGTACCTATTTGAATTTTGCCCACTCATTCCTGCCACTCTCATCATGTCATTTTCTTGAACTAGTGCTGTTAAAATAGAGGGAGAAATATGCAGCTTGTTTACATAAGAATTATAAATAACCTGTAGCTAACATTGTTCCATGATTTGTTGCTCTGATCCATTATTTGATATGGCCTGAAACTATGGAACCATAATGAGAAACAGTTATTACTCAGCTCTTCTAAAAGAACGACCATGCAGCTTATGAAACAAACAGTCAGATAATTGAACGACACTTCAAACTTCGTCATCTCTACTCGAATTAATTTGAAGTATGAACAAGCAGTTTCTGTCCATTAGATTGCAAACCTTGATGACCACCAAATTAGACAAAAGCCCCATTATTAGTATCTCATACAGGATACAAAGACCTTCCCCCCGGGATTATTTGTTTTTACTGGAGTACTACAATACTTTTTCTCCATGTGAACATACGAATTACTAGAGAGCAATAACTTTGTTATTGATACTAATGTGTGTGCCTGTGTGTGTGTGAGCGTGTGTGCGTGTGTGTGCGTGTGTGTGTTTGTGTGTTTGTGTGTGAAGGGCCATGCTCTATTTAACTTCTTTGCTTTTTCTGCACTGTGTCCTGAACTTCTCATTGGCATTTTGTTAGTTGCAAATTGAAAACCAGTTCACAGATCTGTGGACCATTTCTCTTCAGTTTTGAAATGAAGTTGAACAAATGTGAATGGAAGCAGTGACTTTTGAGAACTGTGTGGTGTCCCGTTCTCCATTTCCTCCAAGGTCACCGCTGGCAGCTCGGTAATGGTTGGAGGCCCCAGTTTTGGAGTTGAAGTTTTATCAGACATGACTTGAAAAATTAGCTCAGATTGCCTCTGTGATTGTTCCTCAGGTGAACAGGCAGAGTAGCGCTAGAGGATGGAGGATTTTCTAAATAATAGGATCTGCTTCTTTACTCAGAGTTTCTCTCACATATGATTCAGTTCAGCTTGTCACAGAAGCCAATATTCTATTTTTCACCAATTTCTTGGGTTCAGTGGTTGAGAATTAGATTTTTTGTCTCATTCTGACTCCAGTTTAAGATCCCAAAATGTACGCTCGTTGCACCTTTCTCTGTTTTTTTGGAAATAATTATCTCTCAGTATGCTGTGAAATACAAAATTGTGTCTTAATTGGCTTATCAAAAATTAAACACAGCAGAAATGCTTTGTGTGTGTGTGTGTGTGTGTGTGTGTGTGTGTGTGTGTATATTTTGTAATGCTTATGCAATATGGGTATGTCTTCCTGAACCTACTGCTTTTGGGTTTTCACATGTGCTTTAGGTGTCATACCAACATAATGTAACACATTGTAAAGCTTTTCCAATCCTGTCTGTCTGTTTGTTGGTTGTTTGTTTTTGAGACGGATTATTCTGACATTACTGATAAAATTTGTTTGGTTTCTGATGAAAAAGTGGAGACAAATTGATCAAATTCAATCATGCAAACATTAATCAGGTCTTTTATTCAGTTTTGTTTAACTAAATGGGGGGAGTAGAAAACACGCTATATGAATCATGACATTTGTATTGTTTAGCCTTAAGTGTGTCTATTGATACATCAATAGCATTTTGTAAATTTAGTTCCATAAAGTTTCAACATTGTTTTTCTTGCACTATGTCCTGTTGCATGGGCTGGCTTTCTTGATTTATTTTTTATTTTTTGGAATGAATGAATTACGTAATGCATTGTTTTTCTCCTCTTCACTGATGATGCTTTGTGCAAACAGTAAAATTTCTGAAATTAAAAATTGTTACCACTGCTTAACTCTACAACCCTTAGAGTAGCATCACTGACACGATGCAAATCTCTGCTGAATGACGTTCCTATAGTGTCACAGAGGATCTGAAAATATGGATGATGGACCCTATATGAGCACTGACTAATGTTTTCTGGAGGTCCACTCCAGTGATGGAGCATAGCATTAGCAAACCGCAGCTTCTTCAAAAAGGAATAAATAAATCATAGAACTGGGTACAAGGCGTAGCTGGCGATGCCACAAGTGTTTCTGCCATCTCGGATCATTCGCATGTATCCGCCTTCACCCCAGCTGGTTCCCCAACTAAATGAAGGAGAGCAGAAGTTATAAATTTGATAAGAAGTATTGATTGTTTTCTGGGTGTTCAAACTGAAGCTGACCTGTTCTTGATGATCCAGTAGTCTTGGCCACCCTCTGAGCCATATCCAACCAACAGCACTGCGTGGCTCAGATTGTTAGGGTTGCAATTGGGCTCATCATATATCCCTGGAATGAGAAGTCAAACCCACATCAATCAGATGTCATTGCACAGAAAGATCATTGCACATAGCTGTAAATGCAAAGATTTAACTGCAGTTGAAGGCACGCAAATAGTTCCTTTATAGTTCTACCTGGCAGCTGGGATAAAGTTAGTTAGCTACATAACCAGCAATAGATTAGAAAGTAAATCCAAGTGGATAGTTTCCACATGAGTCTTCTGATCATTGCTATGGAGCAGGGAAAGTTGCATGTAGGAAAAATACGTGTTTGAATACAATCTGCTGAAGATTTAAAGGAAGTGTCCACATTTAGACAAGACTTTGAATTCCCCTTGATGCTCGAAGCTAATGCCAATTGTAATGCAAACTGCTTTAGCTTCCAGGTCAGTTTTCAGATTAAAATTAAACTGGTTTCACAAACCCCTGAATTTATTTAACAGTAACCAAATGTGAAACTGTACATGTCTGTTACTTTATACTTTTTTGAATACATTCACGTCTAGCCTTTAAACTGAAAAGATCAATGTATAGACCAATACCAAATTACCAATACTTCCTATGTCAAAATGTCTTCTTTTGGATTGACTCTTGTGTTGAAATGTCATTGTACACAGTCCAGTAACTTTTTTTTTTCCATCAAAGACATTATGCTGTAAATGTCACACTTCCTGCAGGTTTGCTTAAATGCTTTTTCAACAAATGTTTAGACATGTCAACACCGCTAAATAATCCCAATTTTACACCTTCTGCAGTGCGGCTGCGTGGCATTGCATCCACAGCGGAGCTTTGCCATTCCCCACCAAAGGCCTCAGCATTGTGGTGCACACAGCTAAAAATAATGGAGCAGGGGAGCAGGGACACATTGCGAGATTACAGAATCGCACGGGAACTGCCTTATCTCACGAGACTTCACCTGCAGAAAGAAAGCTGTCCTCAAAATACATCAACATAGCAACATAATCATACAATATACGTTGTTTCCTAACTCCTAGAATAAAAAGTTTGTTCTCCTTTGCGTGCTTCGTTCAGCTTGCGGAGAGGATAGACTTGCTGCATGTCATCTGCGGCTCCTTGTGGCTGCGTTGCGTCAGGCCGTAGTTAAACTGCATCCAGTGTAAATACAGTTAATTATAATGGGGGCTGTAAGTGTTGGCATGCCAGCTTTGGTTTGAAATAGGATAAGAAATTAGATGAGTGCTGCATGCATCGCTATTGAGCGCCCAATCATTTTGTGTCTCAAGCACACACACACACACACACACACACACACACACACACACACACACACACACACACACACAGAGAGGGTTTTTCTTCTCCTGAACACAGCTCTGATGACAGTTGTAAGCACTTATATTAATAACCATTACATGAAATTACAGCTAAAAGCAGCACACTGTAAAATTGTGACAACCTGATATTTTCCTTGTGAATAAGAGGAAGGTAAAGTAACAAGTAAGGTTTCCATGAGTTCAGCTAAAGAGGCCTGTCCTGTGGCCACAGAATACACCGTAATGGCGCCATCTAGAGTTTAAAATGTAATGACTATAGATTTACTTGAAAAGTTAAAGATAATTGTAGTTTCCATGTGTTCTCTGTTAAAACATAGTTGCTTGAAAAGCTTCAAATTTGAATAAATAGTAGTTAATTGTTGCTATATTCCATAATCTGGTAATTTAAGTACTGAACCTGAGCTGTAGAAGAGGAAGCTGGAATGATCTGCATCGACAGCCACTGTGATGGGCCCAACAGTTGCCACTGCATCAGCCAGAGCCTGCTCGTCTCCTTTGGGTATGAATCTGTAGTCTTTGATATGAGCAACTGCAAGTCTGCTGTCGTAGTAACATGGCTGGGTGTCCTGTTGAGGGGTGCACAAGTAAACAGCAGATTGAGTATGAGATCACTTGGGTTTTTAATCTGCTGCACTGTTGACTGGGAAGCAGGCAGAGCCTCACCACTGAGGTGTAGGGGTAGGTGTCCGTTGCTTGCAGCCCGTTGCTAACCACATAGTCGTAGGCATTGGCCATCCAGGCACCATTGCAGCCATAGGTACCATATGCTTTGGAACAGTCCACCAGGTTTTGTTCACTCAGAGACATGAGCTGGCCTGTCTTCTTGTATATTTGTCCCTCTATAGCTCCAGTAGTGCTGAAGGCCCAGCAGGAGCCGCAGTACCCCTGCAGAAAGCACAGAAATTAAAGATTAGGTACAATCTGGCATCATTCTGCATAACGACTGAGGCAGTATCTTACCTGATCTTTGACTTCAGTGACATAACCCAGGCTCCTGTAGTCGACAAACCAGCCATCTAGCTTCTTCGCGATGTTACGCAGTCGTCTTGCCGAGACATCCCTTCCTCTTCTCACAAATTGTGCATCTATCATGGCACCTTGCAGAACCTGGTATTCTTGTCTTGTCTGCATGTGGAAAACAGAGATTAGGCTTGCTGACATAATTTGACAAACCATTAGAGTATCATAAGTTGCAAGGTAAAAAAAAAATCACGTCATATTGGAATAAATCATTTGCTTCATTACCAACAGCTTGGTGAAGCATGTCATACTGCGTTAGCATTAAATGCATCCACATCTTTTCAAGTTCTGTTTAAAACTCAAATGTTTTTAGCATCAAAACAAAAAAAAAAAACAACAACAACAAACATATCTGTGTCATAGCCAAGAGGTGATAAATGAAAACATTTCTTACAAGGTCTCCATATTTATTCATTGCCATTGAAAATGGCCTCATTCCCATGTAAAACCCCTGGTTATTATCTTCAATCATTCGTTTATTCTTCTGCCAGATGGCCTTTCTTTGCATGTCATCCTAAAGACAACAGAGAAAGCAGATCAAAGGCAGAAATGCATGGCACAGCATGTGTGATTATGTGTTATTCTTTCAATTGACAGTTGTGTGTCTGCTGTGGAAAAAACCTTACATATTCGTCGTATTGTACGCCGTGGTTGCTTTTCCAGATCTCCCACTCAGTCATGGGCATTTCATCTGAGTCTGATAAGACATGCAGTGGGCCACAGAGCAGGACGGAAAGCAGCGCTGCTGTCAGCAGCGACACGACCTGCTGGACTGTAAGGAAAAAACGCCACAGTGCTGTGAAATTCTATTTGTCAGTGTTGTATAAGTGATGCTTTCTTTGATGCCTTCAAAACTGACATTGAACAATCACATTAACATGAAGGAAAAAGTCCTTTGTGTTATGCTTTGACGTTACCAGTTCAATTCATTCAATTCGTTTTAGTTTTTAATGCGTATTATACGAAAGCAAAACAGGTTAAACATGCAAACACGCCTCCAGCTCATGACAGGCAGTATTGATACCGTCAAGCACACATGATCAGGTTCTACCCATCAATTCGGAAATACCAAATGGAAATGTTCCATTGCCAGCCAGGATGGGCTTCAGGGACCCGAACTCGAATAAAACGTCATGGGAGTTGGATGGACGAATTGTTCAAACAATTTTTACGGTGTTGACTTTTTAATTATTGGTCCTTGGAGTTCTTTTGCTCGCAGCTGAAGTCTTTTAACTGTTGTTCATCTTATTTTAGTGTGCTAAACAGAACATAGAGATTATGACAGTGTTGTTTTAACTGTCGTCTTGTCTCTGCAGAACTCAACAAAGGTAAACAGGAAAGTTACAACCCAAACCAACTGTGCTTAAAGACAAAGATGTAAATGTATTTTGTCAAAAAATAAAAAGTCACTGAAGGAACTTTTTTGTTTTTGTTTTCTGATTGATACTGAGTTCTACAAGAATGTTTCATGTTGTGCAAAAGTCTGGAGAATTGCACACAAATCCAGCCAACAACATTACGCAAACTGCGTAAAAGAGTTGGTCCACAACCTGAGCCGGTAATAATACTAAAACTATTTCATTGAGGGATTTGTTGTTGTTGTTGTCATCAGATTTGTTAAAAGTTATCGTCCAAAAATTCAGAAATAAAAATGTTTCTAAACTTTCCAAAAAAGGTTCAAAGGTAGAGAAGGTGTCTATGAATCGACTGAATTTTAAAGACTTGTCCATAAGAATAAGCTTGATTGTGCCTTAAAAGAGCATTTTAATGTAAATACACTGAAAGCAGATTATAGCTAAGAATTGATAGATGCATACATTTTGTACAATACATGTAATTTTTCATGAAAAACACATTTATTCAAATTAAAGCATTTATTTATCCTTGCTATTTTTCTTGTATAATCTGTAATCACTTCAAATCCAAGTACAAACTGTGAAATTGCATATTTTGTCATAAAGTCAGAAAAAAAAGGTCAACTAGTCTCAACGGATTAAGAGAAAATCTTTCTCTTCTTATTTTTATTTATTTACTTTTCTGGAAATGTTGCATAGAATAATCCATGAAAGAAATATTCCAATGGACTGCCCATTGTTTTTAATTTTGTGCTAATCTGCACAGAGATTAATTATGGAAAGTGTGATTAATTGAACACAAATAATGAAAATAAAAACCTTTTAGTCATGTAATATCACCTCATTCTATGAGGTGGTTTAGTGAGTTTCTCAGGCTACAACAGAGAAAAACAAGCTGGTGATTTAAACCCTAAACTGGACAATGAATGGCTGAACCTCACAGAAGCTATATAGTAAAACCCTGAAGAGTGAGAAAAGACCTGTTCTACTCTCCATGAACCCAAACCACCCAAATCTTACAGACTGCTCCATTAAAGCCTCCTCTGTTTTGTTGTTGTTCATGTACCAGTCCATCAGTGGAATGGATTTCTAGAAATCCTGTCCATTGTATTTAGAAATGTCTTTCTCTTCTCAGTTCTCTAAGTGGCATTTGAAAAAAAAAAACCTATTCCATTCTCAATATTATCTGTCTGGATCATTTTTTTGTTTTGTTTTGTTTTTTGTTTTTTTTGTTTTGTTAGATTACAAGGGGGAAAATCTATAGTGTCATAGTTACAGTAGTAGTTGTTGCTGTTATAATACTAGCAGTACAGTTTTTTTCTTTTGTACCATTCTAGTAGTGGAGGAGGAGGGGCCTTTGTTGTAGTCACAGTCACAGTACAGTTTTTACAGTAGCAGCAGCAGTAGTAGTAGTAGCAGTGGTAGAAGTAGCAGTGGAGCCTCACAGAGAAGACTGCACAGTGCATGGCTGACATGCTGCTCTGCACATTAAAAATACATGTGATTTGCAAAGAAAAATCCCCTCTTTTTAAATTATTGAGCCCTCAATGACATGTGGCAGGACATATCAGAAAAAAAAACTTGAGTGCATTTGATATTTATTCTGAATCATAATAATTCAAGAATGTAAATGAATCATGCAAAATGAAGACTGTCTGCTGTTATTAATGAAAAGCATGTAAGACAAGGGTATTTGCATCTTTAAACCGAATGACATTAGCTTCAACAGGTAATATTATTACCACTAAACATCAAGCCAGCTTTTCCAAAGCTGAAATAGTTTTTTGGGTGAAATATAAAGCTTGAGTCAACTTACCTGCGCGAGTCTGTTTTGTTCCCATATTCTCAAGAGTGGCAACATAGAAAGAGACTAACGATCAGCCCGTCCTTATATAGCTTCCACATAAGTGTATGTTTCTGCTGCACTTTTACTCAATCCCTAAATCAATACCTATGCCATCACCTGAGAAGGACATTAGTCAACAAAAACAAGATGCTTTGCCTGCTCCTCCTCTACAGCACTGCTGTCATCATTTAGAGATGGCTAAAGCTGCAATATTGTAAATCCCTCAAATAGCAGCTGATATGTGAACACAACACCTGACATCTAACTTTCCAAAACCAGCGGTGAAAGAAGAACTTTATTTAGGTAAACGTACCCAACAGCATTTTGCTATTGTCAGGTCCCAGCTCTCTTATATTTATAGCTTATGCCACCTCTTTGCCTTAGGCTAACATGATATAACCACAATTCAGGGGAAATTAATCTTGTCATCAACTTTTTTAATGTGTCAGTACATAATGTAACTTGTTTTTTTGTCATTTTCAAATTCCTTATTTCATGTTTTAGTATTTGTTTCCTTTGTAATGGGTTATAAGTATACATAATTGAATTTTTTCTATTTATATCATAACTTCTCTGCTAATGAAAAAAGATTGTTAGATGTTCAGTTGAAATGCAGATTAGAAGTAAGTTTGCAAACATAGTTAGTGGGAAGGAACACAGTCCTGAATTAAAAAAAAAAAAAAAAAAAACGCTTTAGCATCAGCATGCTGTGAAGATAAATTTGCATTTTTAGTAGCAAAAATTTTTAAATTTTTAATTCTTCCTCAGATAGAGTGCCTGTTTTATTTATTTATTTCACTGTGCTTTACTCAAATGAAAAAAAAAAGGATTATGTCAAAAGTAGGATTAATTTGAAATTGTGCCTAATTTGCTATGGAAATCTTCTTTTCAGGTTATGTGAAACGACACTGAATTGCATTCCATGTATTTGTACGTCTCAGAAATAAGACCCATTTGAACGAGTGGTTGTCCCTGGAGAAAGCTTAATTTCACATCCAAGCATCACATCAAAGGAGATCTGGAGGAGCGCGTGAAGTGCAGCGCCCCCTGCTGGCCCACGTCGTCCGTCCCGTGCAGGACTCACTGCGGAGGATGAGCTCAGCTGACAGTCTGCTGTTATTATGGGCGCCGCCAACACCCAAACACAGTGCGGCACAAGCGCGCGAGTGGTGCTGAGCGTCGCATCTAATGAATGAGCGCTGCGGGAGGAAACATGAGTCACGAATGAGGTCTGCAGGATGTCTTTCAAGGTAAACATGAGCCTTTCTCCATCCACTATTCTCAGCAAGAAGCCCTTACAGGGCCGCGGTGACAGCGCGGAGCGCGGCTGCCTGACTGTGTCTGGAGTGTGCAGCTATTCCCGTTCAGGGCTCATTCAACGATGCGGGGTGTCGAACTGCACGAGACGGCTAAACTTACACTAGACTGGCTGGTATTGGACTCAGATGCATTCATTCAGTATGGCAGTGTGTGTGCGTGCGTGCTCTTATAATACTGTATCGTTCGCCCCTGTGGGCCTTTAACACATTTAGAGGGATGCTGTGCACGTGGATGTGCATGCACGAGGGTGTATGTGTATGTTGAGGAAAGTAGGAAATATAAATCCATCAGACCCATCTCCAGTTAACCCCCCGCCCCCCACAACCCCAAACGAGACTTCCTTTGGAGCATGTAAGAAGTCAAACTATTTACAGTAAGAACAAAAGATGAAAGAAGCATCTGCCCTCGAGGAGAATAGTTTGTTGGGCTACTTAAAGGAGAGCCATACAAACAATACTGCCTTCGGCAGAGCTACATGTACAGAAGACTGAAAGATAGTCTAATTCAAACCCATAGTCACACCAAGGTTTCTGGCTTTTTCACTGCTTTTTAATACTTCACAGATTGTAGTCGAGAACTCATTACTAATCTTTGCTCTTTGCCTTTAAGAACTATTACCTAAGTTTTATATCTGTTAAGATGAATAAAATCCTGACTCACTAAAAGGTTGGCCTTTTCAATTCACCCACGCTGGGTTTATACGAAACTGTAGCCTCCTGGTGAAAGAATGATGTGAATCTCTGCATAGTCTGCGTCGTGATGATGCATTTCAGGTTTATCTGAGCTCTGCCTCTCATTCTTCTTTACAAAAACACACGATCCGCCAATGAGCCAGCACTCTGAGAACCAAGTGGTCTGCTTCACCAAAAGTTCTTTGGTATGATGGAGCCTGGTTGTTAGTAGAATACAGAAAAAAATCTTTATCAATGTGGCATTGTTCCACAAAGAACATACAAAATTAATAAAACATGTTTAAAATACCAGTGAAATGGAATGAAGATTAGATGAACAATATCAAATATTAATATGTACAGGGATGAACGGTCCCTGGTATGGAGTGGAGAATGAAATTAATGGAAAAACACAACAAGCACTATTCCCAAGGTGGTGTTATAGAGTCTTATTGCCTCAGGAATGAAGGATCTCCTGCTCCTCTGTGCTGCACTTTGGTGATACGAGCCTGTTGCTGCAGGTTCTCCTGCTGTTGACCAGAGCCTCATGGAGTCCACCTCCACCCGCACCCCGTCACTGGCCTTTCTGATGAGTCTGTTGAGCCTGTTGGTGTCGGCCGCCCTCCACCTGCTGCCCCATCATGCAACAGCATAGAGGGTCACGCTCACCTCCACAGACCGAACGCCTTCGGCACGGTGCGGCAGATGCTGACGGACCTCAGCGGCCTCAGCAGTCTGTTGGGGTGGGGGTACAGACAGGAGCACAGTCAGTGGTGGGGGGTATAAGGAGGGGGAGGCTGTGAGAGAGGGTGGTTCAGTGATGGGGGTGAACAGCACAGTCCGTATCAAATCTATGTTTAACAGCAAAAACAGATTGAGGTCATTAGCCCTGTCCACAGACCCATCCACCCTTTTATTGGTGGTCTGTCCCATCCACCAGTCTGTTGGTGGTGTGTCAGTCGCTGCTGAATGTTCACACTCTGCTCCAGACCTCACTCGTATTGCTCTGCTGGAGCTTCCTCTCCACCTTCCTCTTCCGAGAGCTTGATAGGTTAAAATGAGGATTTTAAATTCTGTTCTAGATTTCACAGGAAGCTAATGAAGAGAAGCTAATATTGGACTGACGTGATCTCTCCGGCTAGCTCCTGCTAGTTCTCCCTCTGCAGCATTTTGAGTCAGTGGAAGACTTCTTGGGCAGTTATTCAGAACCCCTAATAATATGGAATTACAATTGTCTAGTCTAGAGTAAAAAGTAAACAAGTAACATGGATTAATTTGTCAGCATCGCTCTGAGTCAACATGTTCCTGATTTTAGAGACATTACGTAGGTGGAAGAAAGCTCGTGTTTAAATCATTTGTCGCTGACGTTTTGGGCCAAATTTAATAGCTTCTGTTGTATCTGAGTTCATGAGCAGAAAATTACAGCTCACCCAGGCTTTTATGTCTTCCTAGTTTGAAACATTGATTAGTATCATCTGGTTTCATACATAAATAGAATTCTGTAGCATCTGCATAACTATGGAAGTTAATGGAGTGTTTCTAAATTATATTCCCCACAGGAAGCATGTAAGTATACGGAGCACCGTGAAACCCCATGTTTAACTTCAGTCTGAGCTGAAGAGTCATCATTAGGATCAACAATGTGATATTTATCTCATAAATATGATTGGAAACAGTTTAGTGCTGTTCCTTTGATCCAGATAACATGTCCTAGTCTCCAGAGTAAGATGTTCTGATCAATAGTATCAAATGCAGCACTGAGACACAGTGCGGTGTGTTAAAGCTCGGAGATGTTTGAAACTTGCTGGACTGTGGCCTTTCAATATCCGCTTTCATACTTCTTCTCTTTCTTAACGTAAAACAAGTTTGAGGCCTGTCAAATTTCAGATTGAACAGCTATCTTATTATTTTATTGGTCTTACTGAGCACATTGATAGTTCTTCCACATATTCCCACCAATAAAAGCATTAAATAAATAAATAAATGAATGAATAATTGTGAATTTGTTTTAAAGGAAGACAGGTGACATCTGTAGTTATGCTTAGTTCTTAACATATTGGAGCGTTGCTGTCAAAGCATACCTGTTTGATATTTGATCATGTGGTGATCTTGATTAGTGAAGCTTTTGTGTTTCACACACAGACGCCCTAAAGCTGTGCTTAGCCATGACACCTGCACACTCTGCTGTTGTTACTGTCTAGAGTATAATGCTATAATTGTTGTCTCATGTCAGCATTTTGTCGTGTGTATTTACCCTTCAGAAGGAAACGCCCCTGGCTAATGCTGTGTTTTGGGCAGCGAGGAAGGGGAACCTGGCCCTGCTTCAGCTGCTGCTCAACAGCGGGCGCGTGGACGCCGACTGCAGAGACAGTGTACGGATGCTGCATGTCCTGGCTGCTCAGCTGCACGCTTTAACCATATCCCACCGGTGGTACGAGCACAGAGAGCTTCAAGCCTTACCTCTGTGATGCATGTGTGCGTGCCATTTTACGTTTGACTTTTTTTTTTTTTAAAGGTTTTTGTTTTTTTCTTTCACCGTCATTATAAATGTTGTAAGGTTTCACTGACTCAAAAAAGTTACTGCATTTTTTGGCTTTGTCTTCATAATCTAAGCACATTCTTGACAGTCGGACCAGTAAAACACATTTTTAATTACATTTTTTTTTTTTTTTTTTTGGGTGGGGGGTCTATTTTCACAGTATGGAACAACAGCACTGATGGTGGCGTCGTACAGTGGCCATTATGAGTGTGTCAAAGAACTTATTATGCAAGGAGCTGATATCAACTACCAGAGAGAGGTACAGTATACTTGGAAAATAATCTAGACTTCCTTGTCTTAAAATAGATCCTTCAAGTCTAGTGGAAGTCCCACAGGTTCACTGGATGCAGCCGGGAAGTAATCTAACCAGGGCTTTTGTCAGAGTGGGACTGCTTTAGTGAAAATCTGGGAATCTGGGATTGCCTTTAACAGCCTGGTTTTTCCCTGAAACCATTTGTGGGAATTATGAAAAACTAAGTGGAGGGATTCACTATTAATGTGGTCAATGAAACACACATCTTGAGAACTGTAAGGGTCTTTAAATGTAAAGTTAACTTCAATGCAAAGAGGACCTTGTCTGTCTTCATATAAAGACAACATATGTCAAATGAAAGCACATCATGAGCAGGAGAAGAGTTTCTGTGTGCTTACTGTTGCTTATAAATCATAACAACTGTTAACAATATCTTTCAATTTGAAAAACATCATCCCCCCAAAAAATCAAGTTTATTAATACTTTGCTTTATAGAGTGAATTAAATAAATATGTCAGTTGGTGAGGTTAAGAGTTTTAATGGTCGGATAAATATTTACCTATTCTCAGCACCCTGTTGTTCTCTCCTCTTCAGACTTTGAATTAAGCTGACATTCTGTTATTAGGAAACCCAGGACATCGCTACACCCAGACAGGAAATTCTTTGAAATATGAGCACTTCAGATCACACAAACGATGGGTTTTTTTTACTATTACACTAAATAGCTGAGGAGTGTTTACTGCTGGATGCTTTTTTCCAGTCTGACCTTGTTAATCTGAATTTGACAGCTATTATGTTTAGCAACAGGAAGATATTTTTACTAATTACGATGTAAAGATGCAAAATAGCAAAAAAACAACACATGAACACATATTGTCAGTTTTAAAGTTTTTATATGAAGTAACACTGACAGTAGCTTGTGGCAAGCTGTGCTAAGTTTTTTTTAATCATAATTATATTTTTTTGGGAGGGAAGCACTTTTATTTCACAAACTGTTGAACTGTTCCTCTGAAATAATTTTGCCTTTTATGTTAGACTAAAAGTTTGTATATCATGGTGGTTATACCAGAGCAATACACGGTGTGTTTCGGTGCTGGTTTGGTGGTTTTGATCTGTTACGAGAACATGTAAGAGCAAATGTGCTGATATTCCTAACAAGACTCCTCTGCTATATGTTGATTCACCTATTAAACCTGTTTCAGTCAGTATCAGACAATACAGCACAGGTCAGGAAGGAAACTTTGCTGAAATAGGATATCTGACCTCTATGTCTAGTTTTTGAGACAAAAAAAATTTGAGAGAAGTTTTTTGCAACACCTATTCGAATATTTTTTTTCCCTCTAACTATCTATTAGTAAAATGCAACATGTTGAGCATCTGGGCAGAGTTCACAGTAAATAACAGCAGTGTCTGTTTTCACCCTCCCCTGCAGACAGGTTCTACCGCCCTGTTCTTCGCCTCCCAGCAGGGACACCATGACGTTGTGAAGCTTCTCTTTGAATTCGGTGCCTCTACTGAATTCCAGACAAAGGTATGCCTCTGGTCGGGATGACGTGTCTCATGGCCTTTGTAACGCTGGGTGTGATGCAGCATGCTGCCATGTTATTACTGCTGAGCTGAGATGAATCAATAACATTTCACAAAGTGTGCTATTCACCATGTTTTGTGTGCGTTCTTTTATTTTATTTTTTTATCTCACTCTGTTGCTGAGTAGACCTGCTGCTTCACTATATTGCTGCGTTCTTCTAAATGTTTTTCCCGGCAGGACGGTGGCACAGCTCTCACTGTTGCTTCTCAGTACGGCCACTCCAAAGTGGTTGACACCCTGTTGAAGAATGGAGCCAATGTCCATGATGAGCTAAACGTGAGTCCTCTCTGCATTCTTATCTGCACTCTGTGTGTGGGGGTGATCTCCTCTCATTGTCAGGTACCCCTCGTCGTGCCGTGTTAAGCTTTGCTGTTTGTCAGGTGCATGATGGTTGGTTGCACAGACTGTCCCTGCAGCTGGAATCCAGCCTCTCGGGTTTCTGCTGAGTCAGACATGAATCACTTTGGGCAGGACTGGCATGTGTCTTGAGGCCTGGGGAAACTGCCTGATCGCACAAAAGTGAATTTATAAATAGTGATAATGTTGTCATGCCTTCGTTTTATTCTGTGTGTAGGACAATAAAATAAAACTGATATATATCACAAAATAACCTTTCCTCAATAGACATATGGTTAATAGACTTTTCAATAGATATCATTCGTTTTGCCAGATGATACAAATAGCCAATAAGAGCTCCTTTGCTGAACCAATCATGTGGCTGAAATAGAGAGATGCCAAGTCAGCACACAGCAGCGAGTTGCAGCACATGGTAAATGGACTACACTTGTATAGCGCTTTTTACCCTGCATGACAGAGCCCAAAGCACTTCACACTGCAATATCACATCAACCCATTCACACCATACTGGGTGGTGGTAAGCTACTACTGTAGCCACAGCTGCCCTGGGGCAGACTGACGGAAGCGAGGCTGCCAATCTGCGCCATCGGCCTCTCCGACCACCACCAACCATTCACTCTCACAACTTTCATACTAGGCAAGGTGAGTGAAGTGTCTTGCCCAAGGACACAACGCCAGTTTTACACCTGCGGGAGCAGGGATCGAACCGCCAACCTTCTGGTTATAAGACGACCCGCTCTACCAACTGAGCTACTGTCGCCCACATGTTAAAGTCTGTCCTGCTGCAGTCATGTACTGTACCTCCGCAGCAGCATGACCATCAGTCCCGGGACTCAGCAGCTCAATATCCCCTCCACTGTCCCAGAAGACGAGACGGTGCTCTGCCCAGCGACGCCCGAGTACGAACAGATCACCCAAAACCCAGACAGCCACCCCACCGGTGGCTAAGCTAACAGCCCCAAATGACCCAGCCATGCCTGAACAGACGGACAGGATGGGGCAAGTGGCTGACCCCGCACTGGGACACTGCAGGAAAATTAAAAAACAATCACTGCACACAGTGTGTTTGTCAGGAACCCTTGTCAAGAACATTGAGTTCATTTGCCTCCAACATTGCAGGGACCATCCACGTGACTATTGCTCACACGTACTGTAAAATGTGATCGCGATCCTCAAACGATGTGTTGTGCAGCTCTAGGCTGTGAAAAATCAAAGCTGACATTTTCTTAAAATTCAATATTGAATAATACAATATTGTTTATGTAAATGTGGCTTTTTGCATTAAAATATCAGTTTTAGGAGGTGCTATATTTCCCTATTTTTCTCCTGCCTGCAGCTTCTCTTGCTCTGAGCGAGCCGCTCTGTGGCCACGCTCTCTTCTCACGTTTGATGACAGAAACAACACAGTGATGGACAGAAATTAAACGTTGAAGTGGGCGTGTCTAGCACTTTCAGGTGATGGGTGCAATTTACTGATTGCGCTGTGCAAACAATTGATCTTTAATTAGTGCACATATTCCCTGATTGCACAAATCAACCAAAAGCACTTTTACAGAGGAACGGATGATTTCACCCACCTGACGCTGAGCAGAAAAAACACAATCAGTAGAGAACTCAAGCAAATGTTCTGACCAAAAGTCCTACCCCTCCAGAGTTGTGTAACAGGCAGGAGGTCCAACATATGGTCTGTGGGCCAAACCCGGGATGCCAGAGGGTCTGGTGCGGCCTGTGAGATGACTGCATCCTCATGCTAAATACAGTGAAATGTCTCTTTCAATCCTGCTGCAACAAAAAAATGCAACAATAGTAGTGAATGAAGAATTGAAAGTAATAAAACACCAGTTTGATTTAAACGGATTGATCCTAAATGCCAAAAAACTAATTTTATGTTGTTTAATAATAAAAAGGAAAAAGTGAAAGTAAAACTCGAAATAGATGGAGTTGAAATTCATCGTGTAACAGAAACAAAATTCTTAGGAGTGATGATTGATGACGATCTAAAGTGGAAATCTCACATTAATTACACCAAAGGGAAAATTGGGAAAGCCATTTCTGTGTTACACAGTTTTTTCTGAACAGTTGTGCTTTGTTAACATTGTATTTTACCGTATCTCATGTATTGTGTTGAAGTGTGGGGTACGACATGTAAAACTTATTTACAGACAATTGTCATTCTACAAAAAAGGGCTTTAAGAATAATTACAAATAGTCATTATCGAGAGCCGTCTAATCCATTATTTATTAAACTGAAAGTTTTGAAATTTCCTGATATTGTTGATTTAAGTATCCTAAAAATAATGTATAAGGTAAAGTGGAATTCATTGCCTGTAAACCTACAGAATATATTTGAAATAAGAACTAGTATATACAGTCTTAAAGGAATAGACGTGTTCAAAAAACCCAGATTCAGAACCAAAATCAAAGAAAGACGCTTTGCGGTGAAAGGAGTGAACTTATGGAATACTCTGAAACAGGAAATCGAAGAGTGCAAAACAATTATGACATTTAAGAAACATATAAAAAATTCCACATTGGATGAATATGAAAATGAAAACTAAGTTGTTGCGTGTGAAACATTTGATTTAGTGAATATGAGTTTTTGAGTATTGTTAATTTGTATTAGTTCAAATAATTTGTATGTAAAGGGGCAGATATAATAAGATTGTTCTTCTTTCTGCTCCTTTTCTTTCGTTTGTTTTGTGTCTAGACTGATGACATTGATGTATTTTCATCTTTTTTGTTTTTGTTTTTGTGTTGTTTTAAACGAAAGAAACAAATAAACTAAACTAAACTTAACTAAACAATGACTAAACACAAAGTTTAGAATTGTCATGATGTTGAAATTGTGCTTATTTAAAAATACTAGCTTTTCATGCACGTGTTCTATTTATTTACATTAAAACAGGACATTGGGATTCAGTATGTGTACTTTTGTGCTGTCACAATAATGTGCTCAGCACTGTCTAGTTTCTCCTTGAACTAAAATGAGTCTGACACAGCTGACTTAAACCCTACGAACATGTTTTGATTTTAGCATGCCATTTTTTTCACTGTTTTTCTGTAGAATTCACACATTTCATATGTTCAGCTGTTGTTAAAAGTGCCTGTGTTGTAGTTTCTTAGTCACTTTCATCCTTTCATAGTATTTGTGTTTAAACTTTATTGAGAAAAATGTACAGTATATGAAGTGTGTGTCTTATGTTGCTATTTTGATAAAAAATATCGAAATATGAATTTTATGCCATGTCGCCCTGTGGCATGTGTGTGTAAGATGACTCTTCTGTTCCAGGATGGTGCAAGTCCTCTTTTCCTCGCTGCCCAAGAAGGTCATGTGACTGTGATTCGCCAACTGTTGGCGTCTGGCGCCAAAGTCAACCAAATGAGGGAGGTACTGTCTGAAGGTGTTTTTCATCTCTTAAGTGAACAGCTCAACATATTCCTACATCAAGTTTTTAATAGCTGTTTTTCTTGCCCTTTTTTTTTTCTTCTTGTCTCTACAATCCCCTCCCATGTGTTTCCCAGGATGGCACTGCCCCCCTGTGGATCGCAGCTCAGATGGGTCACAGTGAGGTGGTGAAGGTGCTACTCTTACGCGGCGCAGATCGAGACGCTGACAGACAAGTACGCGAATCTTCTGCGCCAATAAACACTGTAAAGGCGTAAATCGTGGAATCAGTTGTTCCCCGTGAAATACCAGTGAACTCTTTCACACTAACCAAGAGTATCTCTGTGACTTTTCAAGGATGGATCGACTGCGTTATTTAAAGCTGCTTTTAAAGGACACAACAGTGTTATTGAAGAACTTCTCAAGTTTTCTCCATCACTTGGCATTCTCAAGGTCAAACATTTACTGTTGTTCTACCTATACGTATATTGTTCTATACATGCATTGTTATAGATCATAAAATTTTTGCTTTGTTTTTTTGTTTTTTTGCAGTGAGAATGAATGCAGGAATGTTTCATATTTTTTTACATTTGCATTTTCATGTCTAGAACGGCTCCACCGCCCTTCATGCTGCAGTTATGGGTGGAAATCTTCGAACAGTTACGCTGCTGCTCGGGGCCCATGCAGACCCAATGCTGCCCAACAAGGTAAAACACCTGAACTAGAAGTTGAGGTGAGGTGATTATCAGACAAAAAAATTACAAAATAGTCTAAGTTTTTCTTGTATTTACTGTTTCTTATTTCACAGAATAATGAACTCCCGGCAGATCTCACAAAGAATGATCGCATCCTAAATGTATTACGTCCCAAAATATTGAATGGGAGCAGCTGATGATGACAGAGATCAATGCTTCATGCCTGCGCCTAACACACTGGTGGGAAAACAAAGCATCAACCGTGACGAGCCATTTTGAAGCCGAACTTAGCAATTTGGAGTCAGCATTCCAGATATCGACAATGTCGTCATGATTATTCAAAACAGCAACTATCCCTGTCTTTAGTTCAGCTATGACCAGTCAAAACAGTAGTTATGGGTACCTCAAGCATTAGTATAACTTGCACAATTAATGTGAGTGAGTGAGTGAATGAGTGAACGAACGAGCAACAAAAAAAGCAATGTATTATTTAGTAAATCAGGCCTGCAGTGTCAAACATCCCATCGTATATGTGAACTTTGCGCTGACATGGCAGAGGACTGACTTTCATACCACAGTAATGGTGTTCCTGCCTTCGACATGCCGCAGCTTCTCATATAACATCAGCCATCACCAACATCTTGAAGCCTGATGAAAACTGTAACTCTAGATTCAAATAAGATTTAATCAATATAGCATATTTGCATTATTACCAGCAGCAAATACATGAATGAATCTCCCTTCTGAGACACTTCTGAATAAATAGCATTGCAAGATCTGTATAACTTCATACTAAAAAGTGATGACTGTGAGTCCTCTTAACTAACCATTGCATTCTCAAGAGAGTAAAATTTATTTCTAGGATAATGTACAGCTTTTCCTTTATGGGGGATAACAATATCATATGTAGCAGGAAAGCAAAATGTGGATATCTGCAGAGACATAAAGTAACAGAACGAATACTTGGTTACTGTGGACAAGCAGATTTTCAGGTGTCAAAAATATTTTATTTTTTAATGACTTTGCACTTTGACTTGGAACATTTCATTACAAATATCTGTTGTTTTTTTTAAACTTCATTGTGTCTTGTTTCAACCTTTACGGCAGATGGCTCGAGACAGGAGATGTAATAACTGATTTGCACACACTATCACTCTCTCTATATTATGACATGTTTTACTTCATGGTGACAAACAATTTTGAAACAATGGTTATATATTTGTGTGTGTGGGCATATGCACACCATCTTCAAAAGAGAGTCATGTTTTAATGAAGTTAAACATTGATTTCTGTTTTTGCTTCTGTACGGAGATACATCGCAGGACCTGTTACTTTGTTACTTTAGCTTGAGTACAAAAGTTGAGTAAGTTCTTCTACTTTTGCCAGTCCATTTTTTCCTGTGAAATGCCTGCATTTCTAATTTGGTTGAGAACGTAAGACTTCTTCTGGAAATCTGTAACTGGAACTATATTCAGCATAATGAGACAGCAGATTTGTAGTTGAACAAAGTCTATACACATGAACAACACCAATGTCTTAATTTGTTTAACTGAGAATGACAATTTGCTTATGTGAAATGTTGCTTTAGAACAGGAAGAAGTGATATACAAGTGTCTGTGATTTACATTTACACTCAGTTCAACTGTTAAGTGTATAAATGTCTTGCTGTTCAGACTACTCATATGCACCCTGTACTTTACTTGGAGCTTGCTCTTGATTGCAGCTGGAGCCAAACTGTCACATGCTGAACAATCCTTGACTCAGTTTAGTGTCAAACATACTGCATCAAAATGCCATGTACATCATCTTCTTTATCCTGTTATTCTGGTTGTATGTGATTTGTTTGTTTGTTTTTTACCCAAAGTATTATTTTTTTGCCTTTTTAATATAAGTAATAAAGTTTAATTTTCTTTTTTTCTAATATGCACGAGTGTCCGTGTGCATGTTTGTTGTGGAAGGTTATGAAGACTGTGGTTTGTTTGTTTGTTTGTTTGTTTTTCAAAATAATATTTACACTGGCATAATAAAGTTATAACATGGCATTTCATATTGAAGAAATACTATGATTCATTGTTTATTATGATCAATTCTCACAGGAGGTCAGTATTATGTCATACCTGTAACTCATTTATCCTCTGGATTCAAATCTATTGCTTCAGTTCTTCAAAGCGTTTGTGAAGCAATCTGTTCGGATTGTTTGAATTTAAATAGGGTCAAAGTACTATTTAGAACAAAATGAATGAATGAATGAGCTCACCTGCTGTGACGATGGTGTGACGTCACCGAACATTGCGGAAGTGACAGGTGAGAATTGGTTGACGCGGAAGTGACAGCAAATAAACAAAACTTTGAGGATGTTTCCTGGCAAGAGTCGCTTGGGAGTGAAGAGTGTATAGATATTCATCCAGGAGAGTTAAAAACGTTTCTTATTCCTTCAGGCTTTGCTTAACCGTCGCTCCAGCACCCGATGGCCTCCGCTAACCTACAAGTGAGTGACAAATAGTACTGAATCAATTCAAGACTCACAGCAAGATAAAAATGTTTTTAAAATTCATTCAGCAACCACGTATTGCACTTCTTTTTTCTTATTGTAAACGGCTGACTCTCTTAAAGAAGTAAGAAAACTGACACGTATGTAATAAACGCGGACATTATAATGATTAGTAAAAGGATTGGCAAGTATTACATCACCTGTCATGTTTCACTAAGAGAGAAACTTGAAGTAAAACTTGTTTGATTTGGATAAATACATCTAATTGATTTTTATGTTCATTTATTTATTGTAATCTGATACATTTATCCAAGTTCTTCTCTACATATATTGTACTTTTAGGCTATTTCGACTGCTTTAATTTCAACTAAGTGGCATCTCAGAGGATAAAATTGCCTTTATTGGAACTGATCTGAAGAAAACTCGGATAACGTGTTGATCTCAGGGGTGCTTTTTCATTTGCAGTCAAGAAAACACCACGACAAACCCGTTAACAAGTAAAATGCACAATTAAGTAAGTCAGACGCAGAAACAGACATGGGAAAACATGACTTAAAAATCTGCAACTAAATTCTGTTGTATTCTATTCATACGTACTTTTTTGAATGTTGTGGAAAAAACATTTCAATTCATTATGGACTACAAATGCAACATATTGTGACTGAAGTTGTAACATGTCAATATGATGGGACAATTAAGATAAACAATTTGCTTTTAAATTGGGGTTCACACAATTACCTTAAAATTTGGCTATATGCCCATTTACAACTGTCGTTTAAAAAATTCATATGTAGTGGAACTTCTTCATATGCAGCAGCCAAGCCATTTCAAAATATTTTATTCATCTTATATCCAGTTTCGTTCAGTTTACACCAGTTAACCTCTCCTGCGTGTTTTTGAAGTGTGGGGGAAAAAAAACTGAAGTACAGAGAAAACTCATGCATGCACAGGAAGAACATGCAGAAACCTCACAGAAAGGAGGCCCACTACCTCCTCCTCACTCCACCACCACAGTACCGTGCTACTGTACAATTTGTGTGTCCACTTTGATAAGTTAGAGCAGGTTTTTACACAAGCTTCAGCATTAGTGACAAATAGAGAATATAAATACATACTTTGAACCTTCAAGCAAATTGTGTTAATGGTGTGAAGAGGTAACAGTGGTGAGTCACAGGATAGTGAGTCTCTGTTGAAGTTATTTCTTTTGATTTGAATTGAATCCCTTAAACTACTTTGCTGAAAATTCTGTTGCTCTCACTTTTTGTTTTAACAACACTTTGTTTAATTTGCACTCTTAAGAGTTTTGTTATAATTTGTGACTTTACTGGGGATTACATAATCCTGTTATTATCAATCTCCCTATGTATTTTAGTACATTTTTTCTTAAAGGATCCCATTTTTAGCATCTCATCTCTTTCTGAATACTTTTTTTTGTTGATAATGTTCATTAATGGCTACTTATTAGTCACACTAAGATTTTCATTATTTGAGATCTGCATTTTCAATGTTTCTGTCACAGAAAGCTGTTGATCTGGCCAGCAAAGCTTCAATAGAAGACAAAGCCAAGAACTACGAGGAGGCTCTGAGATGTTATCAGCATGCAGTGGAATACTTTCTTCATGTTGTCAAATGTGAGTAACGTGGCTCATAGTTGTGATTGTGGTTTTTGAACTCCATTTCCACTTTACTCAGCACCACTATTGGACTCCTTTTTAAAAATAAATAAATAAATAAAATGTCTTGTCATTGCAGATGAAGCAATGGGCGAAAGAGCAAAGCAGTCCATCAGGGCCAAGTGTCTCGACTACCTGGACAGAGCGGAACAGTTGAAGGATTATCTGAAGAAGAAGGAGAACAGTCCTCCAGCCAAACCTGTGAAAGTGTCTGGTGACAAAGGGTGAGAGTAATCCATTCATCCGCAACAAAAGTTAGGATACAGTTAGTGATGGCTGCCATGGCAGATTGCATCCACATAGTTTTTTTTTTTTCTTTGAGGTTCAAATGACTTCCTTATATACAATGTTATCATTAAGTATTAATTGCAGAAAGTGTTCGATTTTAGGTTAATAAATCAATATTATTAACTGTAAGAGTCAAACACAGCTCAGTTTAATAGCGATTATGCTGGACCAGTAAAATGATCTCATGATCATTCCAGAATATTCTAAAAATCATCACTTTTTTTCAAACCTGGAATTTCTTTACAAAAAAAAATACTTGCTGTCTGAAATCATACCGTCCATCCATCGATTTATCTTGTGTACCACCAGCTTACTATGGATGAGGGCAGGATACACCGCTCTCATCATGCATGTTTTCACAAACTCACTTTTAACGCGTGGATTTGATTCTAACATTGTTTTCTTAGCAATAAGCTTTTTATTCCACATCAGTGCCTCCCAAGAATCAAAGACTCTGCTCTTCAGTTATTTACCTCAGTTTTGCCTATTGCATGCCTGGCTCTTAAATGGAATTATAGTCAGTAGACTGGTTTATTGCAGTTTTTGTCTAAAAGATAAAGACATGACTTTTAAATAGTGGAACACCTTTGTGCAGATTATCCATCATTAAAATACCCAAATTGGGTTCAGTTATGCTTGCTCCATGAGCTTCATACCTTTGATGAAAAAAGGGCGCTGGCTGGAGCTCCACTGTTTCATATGTTGATACATTTCTAGATTTACCCTCAATTAGCCTAACAATTTAACATGGAATTACTCAGAACAGAAACGTCTGTAATGCAGGGTGACTTTCTCCATAGGTGGATATAAATGCAACCCTGCAAGTTCTTCACGCCATTTAAAACATTTCTTGTCGTCATGTGATGAAGAGAAGTGAATGAATGCACTGGAGGAAAAAAAATCTCTTATCATACATGGATTTTTTTTCCCCCTGCACAATAAATCCCTTTGGTCATGTAAAGGTGGCAAAGCATTTACAATATCTGTGAATGCAAATGCTTTTCTTTCCCTGCAGTGCTACACCGAAGCGTGACGATGTGGCATGCAGTTCTTACTGTAGGCATTATTGCACCAACAGCAGCTGGCTGCTTTAAAAGAACAACAAGCATCTGCCCACAAGCTACTTTTAACTCATAGTTTTTTTCTGTGTACTTCAGAGATGCTTTGTTTCTGAAGCTCAGTAATTCATCTATTTTGCACCTCAATGAGCCTTTTTATTCGGTTTTACTGCACACACATGAAGACGGTCTGGAAGTGTGACCAGAGGCAGCGCTTCTGGCGGAGTGAGAGGGGTCAGTCATCATCACCCCACCCTGAGTCTCTCGGGGAACCTGGTGGAGTGGGGACCAGGCCCTTGATCCTTTAGATGCTGCTTATGTCAGTATCCATAGTCTGAACCCCCAATATACACATACTCCCATCCTCCCACACAGAAGAACACACCACACAAACAACCGCACACACTCACATCTCTAATTATTTCACCATTGAGCATGCTCACACACTATATGAAACTATGAAATACAAAATACCTCTGATGCATCTTATTTAAATAAGTGGCCTCCAGTTCACGTTTATTTATTTTATAATAGTGGAAAACCAACCTTTGCCATAAATTAGTATTTTTTTTTTGTATCAAAACATCCTGAAAATGTGTATGGGAAAGTGTTATTCTTCCAAAATTAGAAAAAAAACATACTATTTTTTTCATTAGAAATGTAATAAGTCCATAAATGTCCTGTTTTCATCTGATACCAGGAGTGAAAGCGATGAAGGGGAAGACTCAGAGAAAAAAAAGTTCCAAAATCAACTCTCAGGTGAGGGAATCTGTGCTGCATTTCAATTCATATGATAATAAATGTCTCGTGGCTGTAAAGTGTTTGATAAACACGTCGCTCTCACAGGTGCCATTGTTATGGAAAAGCCAAACATCAAATGGAATGATGTCGCTGGACTTGAGGGAGCCAAAGAAGCCTTAAAAGAAGCTGTCATCCTGCCCATCAAATTTCCTCACCTGTTCACAGGTGTTAAAAACAAAAGCCATATTTTGCACTTCTGGAAATTGCTGTGATTTTTGTTGTTGTTGTTGTTGTTGTTAAGGCAATGCATGTTTCTGTGCAGGAAAGCGAACCCCTTGGAGAGGAATCCTGCTGTTTGGGCCGCCGGGAACAGGAAAATCCTACCTGGCAAAGGCAGTGGCCACAGAAGCAAATAACTCCACCTTCTTCTCCATCTCCTCCTCTGACCTGGTGTCAAAGTGGCTGGGGGAAAGTGAAAAGTGAGATTACACTTTTTCAAACGATGATCAAGTCAGGGATAAACAAAACTGAACAAAAATTTGACAACATAAACACTTTCTTTCTTCCGCTAGGTTGGTGAAAAACCTGTTCAATTTGGCTCGAGAACACAAGCCGTCCATCATTTTCATAGATGAGATTGATTCCCTGTGTGGCTCGAGGAGCGAGAATGAGAGCGAGGCGGCTCGCAGGATCAAGACGGAGTTCCTCGTCCAGATGCAGGGTGAGCAGGAGGAGAAACCATAAAATCCGAGGTCACAGCTCTGAAGCTGCAGATCAAGAATTATCACCCTCATGCTCCAGAAGGTGAAAAACACTTTATTCATCCATTCATGGAGGCACCTTCAGCCAAGTCAGGCTCTTTGGGTGTTGTTGCTGATCTCAGCTAAAAATGGGTGAGAAGAAGGTCTCCAGTCCGACACAGAGAGGCCGACAGCCACACACATTCATGTCTTCACATAACGCAAGCAAAGCTAAAATTCTAAACATCATGTTTGAGTGTCAGGTTTTAATTTAAATTGCTCCTCGTACTGAATGGAAAGAAGACTTATACTTAACACTGAAACACAGTTTTTAATGGCAATTTTTCAAAGCCAAATAAGGGTCTTTAATCACACTCATTTAAATAAATAGCCCCAGAGAGAAACAACATTGCTATAATATGCCTATATTTTCATCTCGAGGGTGAATACTGTGAATTTTCAGGCCCATAATAATTGTGTTCTAATTAGCACTGAACTGACTGCACATTATTTCTTGCATGTGTTGCTTAGATAGATGTTGCATTATTGTGGAAGAAATGCTGTGGAAATTTATCTACTTATGCTTCATGCTTTTTGCTAATAGGTTATTTTAAAATTCATGTCAGTAGACCAGCTGTGATCGACTGTACAGCACAATAATTTTGCTGGAAGATATGCACGTTATTTTCATGTTCGTCTGGATGCATATTACCCACTTTGTTACCATTAGCCCACAGACATATTGATTTATACAGTTTCAGGATTAAATATTTAGTTATTTAAATATTTATTTATTTATTTATTTATTCGAGGGAAATTTAACTGTCTCATATTTTAGTGAGGTTTGAGATTTTATAATTGCTTGTACCCCAGAAGACTTAATGGTTTATAAGTGGGCCTGGATGTATTGCGTTTGGGAATGGCTGATCAGAGATTTTCAAAGTGTGGCACGAGCGCCCCTTAGTGGTACAAGGTAGGAAGTCACGCATACTTTTGGAAAATTAAGCTCATGTTAAAATATATTCTTCTGAAATCCTGTAGCACTCTTAATACAGCTATACAAAATTTAAATCAGCATACATATAAACTTTCCTTTATTTAATCAAGATTATCTTTTATTCCCAGTGATCTTGATTGCCTCTTTTTTCTTTTTGTCCAAGTTTTTACTTGGTCAGCTTCACAGTTTTGAAGGTGATACACACTGTCAAAAGACATTTGATCAGTTAATCTAGAATACTCCAAAACGTCCACAAAGTAAGAAAATAGAGTTCTGCACCCTTATTTCAGTCGTATTTGCCACCCTAGACTTCCACTATTATAAACACAGACCAGGATCGGTAGCGCGGCACACGTTTTCAGCCAACATGGTCAGAAACACAGAGTAATATGGAATGACTGCCAAGCTGAACGCACGCTACTTTTAAATCAGACCTTAAAATATTACTTACTCAGGCTTTCTAGTAAACAACAGATGTAACTTAATGTAAAAGCTTTATTAAATGTGATGAAATTAGTTTTGCCCTATTTTGTGCCTTACTTGATTGCTTTGTTTAATGTGTTTCTGTTTGTTTTATGGTTTTGTGCATAATTTGGTGCCTTTATAGCACTATGAATTCAGTCCATAGAGTCGTTACAGTGTTTCATCTGGTCCACTGCGAGGTGTGCCAACAAATATTCACTTGAATAATAATGAAGAAATTGTCACACTGATTGCAGATCAGTTTACTTGTGATTGATAAATGAACTCAGCAGGTTGTATTTCTCTTTTCATTTTAGGTGTTGGCAATAACAATGACGGGATTCTGGTTCTGGGAGCAACAAATATACCCTGGACACTGGATTCAGCTATCAGGAGAAGGTTATCTATAATCATGGCTTTCTGATCATCTCTCATTAAATAAAGTTGTTTTTCGTCATACTTTAAATGATAATCATCAGAATTTAAGATTTAAAAAACAGCTTATGTTAAATTTCCCTTTTTTTTTTTTTTTTTGTTCTGTTTTAGATTTGAAAAGCGCATCTACATTCCCCTTCCAGAGGAGCTTGCGCGCTCCTTTATGTTCAAACTCCATCTCGGCTCCACCCCAAGCAGCCTGACGGAGGCCGACTTTGTTGCTCTGGGAAGAAAGACGGACGGCTACTCTGGAGCCGACATCAGTATAATTGTGAGGGACGCCCTCATGCAGCCCGTCAGGAAGGTTCAGTCAGCCACTCACTTCAAAAAGGTAAAATCACCTTTACCTGTGCAGGGCTGCCTGTACTTCTCAAGTTCAACTACACACACACACACACACACACACACACACACACACACACACACACACACACACACACACACACACACACACACACACACACACACACACAAAACCATGTAAAATTTAGATTGATGGGAAACATTAACTTGAATAAATCCCTCATATTTCTTCAGTGTGTGAAATCCCGGCAGTAGCGGGAAACTGCAGACACGACAGTCTGTCCATCTGCAGCACCTGGAGCAAATCACAGCTTGAATTCAGTTTTAGCAGTGACCAACTGGTAGTAGACTGAAAAGGCAGACTGTAGTCTCACACTGTAGTCAGTGTCGCCTTACTTGATGCTTTAACTTTCTGTCATCTGCTCACCTGGATGAAGGTCCGAGGGTCACTGTGGAGTAATCCAGGCGCCGTTGTTGAAGACATGCTGACGCCCTGCTCACCCTCGGATCCCAACGCCATTGAAATGACCTGGGTGGACGTTCCCGGGGAGAAACTTCTGGAACCAGTTGTGTGTATGGTGAGGAAAGACTGAGCCCAGTCACATCCCTCTGTGCTATTGGTCTGCTCTCACCTGCCTGATATCGCCCGTACAGGACGACATGCTGAGGTCTCTGGCAAACAACAAGCCCACCGTGAATGAGCAGGACCTGGACAAGCTGAAGAAGTTCACCGAAGACTTTGGTCAAGAAGGTTAATGGTAGTAAGACTTCACTCATACACCTAGGACTTCTACTGAAAGATTTACTCTCTGCTTTTCTGTTTCTGTTTGATTAATGTGAAAATCTGTAAACACATTCCCATAAGACGTCACTGGAGCCCAGAGTTTATATCTTGACTAAAACGAACCAATTAAAATCTACATTTTTAAACACTTTCATGTTTTCATGCAGAGAATCTCCTGTTTACATCTATTTTAATGATTTTTTTTTTATTTCTGTTACTCAATACATTATTTCATAATCTTTTTTATTAAAATCATAAATTAAATATATATAAAATCTGCGATGTATGACTGTCACTGTTTGAAGGGAGAAAGTGTACAGATGGTGATGGACAAATAGAAGCACCTTTCCAATATACCGCTTGTAGTCTAACGTGTCGAAATGTCACAGTCTGCGCCTATAAATATGGGTTCATGCAATAATTATTTCAAATCCTTACAGTTGTTCATACAAAAAAAGAAACTTTTCCTGATCATCTTGTTTCACTCCAGGTTGACATTGTTTATTTTTATTGCGAGTTTCCCAGGGTTTAATGGGAGTAAAATGTAAATGATGTGCAAAAATGCTTTTGGAAATATTTCAAATTTTCTACTAAAGTAAACAAAAAGATTTTTGCTGAAATCAGTCAAATTCTTTTTGTGATTTAGTCACACTTTAGAAATTAGGTCATTTATTAAACTTAAGTTTCCAAGTTTTTTCTCATGGTTTATGGATTTCTTGGCTTTTTGTTCAAATTCTAATTATTTTAGATCATGTCAATTAAAAAATTTTTAAAAGTCATTCACACGTTTTTCTGTTTTGCTGCTTCAAATGCACTTGATATGTTCTGTGAACAAAAGTCTGGGGGATGAATAAAGAAAACAAGAAAACATGGGTTTTTAACTTGTGAATATATTTATTTGTTAAAATACATCTCTTAAGTAACACACCTTCACTTTTTATGCAGGTTAAATATAATTTCATAATTATATCTCATAAGAGAAATATAGCAGGATTTATGAAATTTCACATCTAGAAAGAAACTTACAACCTTTAGAAAATTGACATCAGTGTTAAACTTCACTTCATTCATGACCTTGGCTGTGGCCGCAGCATGTTTGGTCCTCTCCAGTTCCTTTTTTGTTGTTTCAGCTTGGGTTGGAGATCTTGGGCAGTCCTGTTTGGGGGCTTTGGTTTTCCTGGGAAGATTTTGTTGTTCTTTTGTTTTGTTTTTCGGTATGTTTAAGGAACAACAGTGGAGTTCAATGGCCCGGTGCATGGTTGGCCCAGTCTCTTGACTTTTTTGTTACTTTTGACAGAAGTGTCCTTCCTTTTGGTATTTGGAAAAAAAGAAAAGAAAAAAAAACTTTATATACAGACATGTAAGTATGATACAGGGTACGGGTAGAACTTTTTTTAAAGCTGTGATTGTAGAGAGGAGGAAAACAATCTGATGGCATCATTTAACATTGTAAGTGGAAAACTTATAGTTGCAAAAAAAAAAAAAAATTGATTTTTGTTCCTGAATTTCATCACGCAGCATCTGCACATCGTCACGTTTGTGGAACTGGGACAGCAACATCACCTATCTCAGCCAGCTCCGTCTAAAGACTGGGTTGACCGTAAATGCAGTCCTATTCAATGGAGATGGCTCAATAGTCTGGAGAGTGGCAGGGAAGGGCAATGGATTTTTGTCCCTCTTTGAACTCATAAAATCATTTACGCTTCAAACAGTCCAAACTGATCATATTTTCAGCTTCTTTGTCATATTTCAAAATCACTTTTTTGTCTTTGGTCTCATCACAGCAACAAAAAGATCAAACACCATTTTTATTTTGATGTTACAAGAGCATCATAATCGTCAAATTTAGAATTACATTAGAAAAGCCGGCAAACTAAAAACTAACTTTAATTGAATTTTCATTATTTACTTTCCAAATCCACAGCAGAGGTCTGAAAGAGCCGTGGGGTGTGGACGCATGTCAGACGAGCATATTTCAATCAACATGGAGACACTTTCCTGACAGCCGAAGCATCGTTGGCGCCTAACCTGAGAGAAACGTTACCAACCACCAGGTTCCATGGGAAAAAGATGCCATGTGTTTCCATCATAACTCTAATGGCTATTTAGCAGGCAGAGAAAAATTAAATAAATCTTAAAACAAATTATTTACCTGCAAGTGTTTATGGATTCAGCACTGAACCAACAGAAAAAACAAAAACAACCACAACATCAAGTATGATTCAAGAGCTGTCAGTGAAGATAAAACAATCATGAAATGTGCATGTAACAACAAGTTAAGAGGAGTGATGTCCCTTTTTACTTATGCTAGCATTTCTGAGCAGTTTGACTTATTTCTGGTAAAAACAATATCATCCAAACCACATTTGATAAATAATTTTTAGAGTGTACACTTCTTTAGCCACCTCTCAGTCCGTCTCCTTCATAAATAATCTCAGGAGCTAATGAAACACTGCATAATCACAACCACAACAAATAATATCAAAGAAATAAAGTACAGAACAAAGAATTCAAAATGAATTATGTTGACATTAGTTTGAAAAAAAAATTATTGATTTTAAATATTGCAAACAAAATCAATAACAGTAATTCATCAGACAAACTCGTCTGAGAGGTCCTGAAGTGTGCATGAATAGAGTAGCTTCTTTGCTGTCATTTTAGCAACTCTTTTAACTGAGTAGTAGTTGATTTTTTAGAGGGATTAGGAACATTCGTCTTCAGGCAACATAGAGGGAGTTTGGAAAAACGGCAACACGGAGTATATGAGAAAGTGCTAAAGGTACATACTAAGATATATAGTACACAGTGAGTAATTCCCTGTGCATCACAATTATGCTTTTAAGATGTAGCCCAGCATGTGATGGCACAGAGAGGAAGCCATATACTGCGATTACGGGAGAAATGTGTGCTGATAAACGTATATTAGTCACGGCCCTAGAAGACGGAGAAGAGCGAGCCCAGTGCCAAACCAGTTGCTGCTCCAGCGAGCATTCCCAAAGCCACATCTCCTCCATCGTCACGCCGGCGCTCCTGTATTACCACGTGGTTCACGCCAGGTTCAGCATATCCTCCTGAAGACATGTGAAACATCATACCGTGGTTTTTATTTTTGAAAACCCAGAGTTAACTGAAACTGAGAAATAAATGTCCTTATTTCATGGATATCACCAGAATCTGACAATAACATATAATGGTTTAAAATACTGGTGGCATTGCCGCTACCTACCCTGGTACTGGTAAGGGTAAGCCACAGCGTAGGGCTGCCCATCTGCAGAGTACACAATCTGTGTGGCATGTGGGGGAGACGCACCATAGTTCCCATAAGGCCCCGGTGCGTAAGCCTGATGGAAAACAAACCAACAAAACAAAAATTACATAAAGCATGACCTTTTAATGCAATTGCTTGATTTACTGTTTCTTCGGTCACAAAGGTTAATGAACATCCAAAGTTTGAAGAGTAGATGGCAGTAAATATAGGTAATCTTTCTTTTGCAGTTGTTGGGTTGGTTCTTTGTGTTGGCCTACTTGTTTATTGTCTCCATTTTAGGAGACTGTCAGTAAACTGTAGACACACAGCAATTAAAGGTGTCATGCAGTGTGAAGCCATCATCAGGTGCTATCACGAGGGTAGTCTTTCTGAAGACTTTTACATCAACACATGGCTACAACTACAGTCACTTTAGAGACAGGCCTTGAAGGTGTTGCATAATTGACATCAATCCTTTACCAGACATTTCTATATATCCTTGAGAAAGAATAAATACAATATTGTGTAAGTTGACATTTGTGCCCCTTAAGGGTAATTTAACACTCCTTATCCATTATTTATTATGACCAGGAAGGTGTCTCATTGGTGTTTAAATGAATTCTGTAGCAGAAGCATCCACACACATACAGCCAGTGTTTAAAAAGAAAAAAATAGTGTGAACAAGAACATTGAAAGTGACAGTGTAGATTCTCCTGATCTGAACATAAATAACCTACGCTTTGTGTTTACATGAAGAAACTGACTACTTTAAATCAGAGCACATCCACGGATGATCTTTAACTCCTGCAACATGTTTTCAAACAATTATGCAAGTTCCTTCCAGAACTGTGTTGTGTGCTGGAAGAGGTGTTGCTGCTTAAAGTGAAAGGCGCTCACATACACTGATATCTCTCCTAATAATTGACTTTCCAATGAATGAATGAAGTGGTTAAATAAAACTACCAACATGCACATTTTAAAAATAACATTTTCCACCCCCAAAACCTGCCTTGCAGCTTATGACAGCTCTGCATATTCACACAGGGATTATTTATTTTACCATTGGAGGAGCATATTCTGAGTAAGGTGGAGGAGCAGACGCCATCACTTCCTGTGCAAAGCCGATCTGAGGAGTAGCGACCACCTGAACACATTCAACACAACAGAGAATCACTCCACCAAATCTGAGATACAAAACATAACTGATCAAAACAAAAAAGAAATAAACATCACATGATGATGACATTTTTACCAAAATTTACTAGTCTCCTATACAGTTTTGATGTTTTTTTTACAGCAGTACATCAATCCTTTTTTTTGGTTTCACTCTATGAAATGCAATGAAAATAAATGCAACAATAAATAAATGCAACCACAAAAGAGCCCTTACAACCAGAAAAGAGCTACAAAAATATTACAACAACCCTTCAGTTATGTGAAATTATTATGTCTTTAGGTAAAGATTTACGATACAGACTTTATTTACAGGAACTTTCCATCGTTAATTAGATCTTATGTCTTAGTGAATGTTAGCAAAATCTCACCGCGTTGATTCTGGCATCCTGAAGCGCCATAGTCCAAGCCCTGCAGCAAAATAAACATCATGATAAAATATTTCATCAAAATCTTCAATCGGGCCAAAATAATAACAGGGAAAAAACAAAACAAAAAAAACAAATCAACAGATTTATAGGTGTTTTCTTACAAAGCATCATCTGCACTGTCTGCACACAGGCTGATGACCCGTCCATCTCTGCACACTATCTGGAGCAAGGCTTCACGCGTTTTTCCTTCTGGTGGATTCAGATCTGAAGAAATGGTGCAACACAGAAAACAGGAGGGTTTAAAAAAGAAAACGAGACAGTGATATCAGTAACACTTTTACTGTGAAAAATCAGTATGAGCACCGTGACATGCAGCAGAGCTGCGGATGTTGATGCAGTTGACTCTCATATGGATATCATCCTCCATGTCACGTCGTTGTTGATCATTGTAGAACACCAGTCTTCCATCTGCCCACAAGTCAAACCAGTTCCTTTTCCACCGACGCAGTATGGTACCTGACATGGAAATGCAACCGCATCGTAAGCATCTGCACGAGACAGTGCCTAAATAACTGATGTGTGATGGATATGCTTTGCTTCTCACTTTGTCGATGGAGCCAGCCACTCTTGACCATGGCCATCTCAGGATAACACCTACAACAAACACATGTGGAAGTATCAGAGTCTGTCATTATTAGATGTGTAGTATAGCAACAGCCGTTCTATTTGTAGTAAAACATAAAAATGTCTTTGGAATTCAAAAATTAGTTTTGCATGTGACAAAGTGATTAATGATTATTAAAAACTGTAACTGCAATAATTGTATTTGGGGTTTGGGGTATAATACCAAACCCATGGTCGTTATTTAAGAAAACCTGAGCCAACCTAATTTTGTTATGATATCGACTTGCAATGATAATAAAACCTCCTTATGACCTCTTTTCATGAACCTGCTGGTGGCAGGGCGTGGTTTACACTAAGCAGACCTCGTGACTGTTCACAAGTCTACAGAAATATTTACAATAAAACAAATTGAGCAAACTCTGCCTACAGAATGAGCCTTTTCAGTTGCCTTGTGCTCACAGAGAAAATCCCGATCGCAGCCATCACGCCATCCGATCTGGCAGTTTCCCATCAGCATGTAGATATAATGACACTATATGTCGGCTTTGCATAAACTGAACGAAGAGAAACAGACATAAAGCTGCAGCTTCTTTTAGCCGAAACGCGCTTCATGGGCCAGTGTTTGGAAACCAGCTCTGTGTTCCTGGTTGGGAGTCATGACAGGCCGGACAGAGCTCGTCACCTTGTAAAGAGTCTGAAATGTGTCGGTGATGCGAGCAGCGCAACACCGCAATTACTTCAAGTTTTCCGTTATTTCCTGTCCGTTGGTGAGGACAGTCTCCATTGTTCGAAGTTAGCTTGTGTTGTTTGTATGTGTTGTCGGCTGTTAGACACGCCGCTCATTAGTCTATAAAAATAAACGGTCGTTTTTTACTTATAAACGAATCGGACGGTGTACAGATCCGTGTGTGTGTGTGTGTGTGTGTGCTGGCAGTGTGTTTACTTGCCTGGTATCTTGTACGACTGATCGGAGATAAAATGTTTCTGGAGGATGCGGCAAACACGGAAGTGAGATAAACAAAAAGAGACGATGCCCGCCTTGGAGCAGAAAACGACTGACCGACTAGCAGCGGAGACTCGGCCCGCAGACAGCCGTTCACTCGGTCAGAGGAGCTGTGAGCTCCGCCCCCACAGCGTCTTCATCATAGACGCGATACATACAGACGCCTCAGCGGCCGCCATATTGGATGGGTCTCAGCCGAGCTCCACAGTGTCCGCTGAGGAAGGGTGTTATTATTTGTCAGGGGTTGAAATAATCTTTGCTACAATTTCCATAGAATCACGTATATTACATTTGACAACTTTCACAAGATTTGACAGTAATTTTGGTTGTGTTTTTTCTAATTTCTATTATTGGCCCCTACAGAATACTAACATAATCACCAACTAGATTATGCTTGAGTTACCATATCAGGATTTACAAAAAATAAATAGAGAGAGAAACTTGGTCCAACTCCAACATGCTAAAGAATTCTCAATGTTTGTTGAAGACTCATTATACATTAAATAAATTGAAAGTAGGCTTTTGTTGAGTGAAGATCAATTTCAGTGGATAAACAAAGTATATCTTTATATAACCACAAGCATAATTATTAAGAAGGCTTATCAGAAGTTCCTCAGCATCCTTTATTATGGTTAACATGATGTTTCTTAGATAATCATGGCATTAAAGCAACCCAAACATATGTGCACTAAAAAAGAAGAAGAAAAAAAACACTGCAGCGAAATTCTAAAATGTGAAGACAGTGATGTCAAACCAAAGGCTGACAAAATAACTAAGCTAAATATGAGATAATGTAACTACTGTTTTTAGAAATGTAGCATTGACAAAATAATTTGTGTAAAGCAATAATGACAAATAGATAGATGGTTTCCTTTTTAATCTCAAGGAAAATTCAAAAGTAAATATTCAAAATTGGTGTGTGTGTGTGTGTGTGTGTGTGTGTGTGTGTGTGTGTGTGTGTGTGTGTGTGTGGAAATCCATAGCTATAATAGTCTCTTGAAAAACAGTGAAAACTGGATATTTTCATGATTGTATAAAAACACCTGAACTAAATATGGAAAGTTGGCTGTTCCACATAAAATGCAATGTTTCATAACATAACTTATGCCATTTTTTAGCCTTCAGTGGAACCCTAAGGAACTAGATTACATTAGATTGTATTTAGATTTTATGTCAGTGTTTTTCTCAGTTTAAATTTTGATTTAATTGTCAAAACAGAGATTTTATGAACGTGATTCACTAGCTTCCAAGAAAGACCGTTAATTTTGGTCAGGGAGCACACTGGAGAAACACAAACTCGATTCTGCGAACCATCATTTAATGCTTGTTCCAGCATAAGGCATCACCACACTGCTAAATGAAATGAGAAGTACAAGCACATTCATAAAATATTGCAAGATCTGTTTTTTACCTTTGTGGTATGAGACGAAATATAAATTCAATCAACTGTTTCATCAATCACCATTTTTTGTGTATGTGTGAGTGGATTAATAAAACTTATTAATTATTAACATAATTTCTGCATTCAATAATGCTTTGAGCATGCAACCAAGGTGTGACATGCAGGAGCCGGCAGGACAGAGAGAGGTCAGTTACCAGCCAGCACCAGAGGTGTGTTAGAGGGTACTGTGTTAGCACCATGGTCCAGCTGAACGGGGCACCTGGCTTGTCAAACATCCCCGTGGTTTGTGCAATGATGAAAAACACAGTCCAGGGGAAGGAGGTAGACAGAGTCTGTGAGGAATTTAGAGGCTGTGGGCAAGGAGAAGCGGCGAACAGCCAACGCCAGCGTCCTCTCCTCTGCCAGCACACAGAGAGACTGAAAGATAGTGAGAGATAGAATCCAGTGTCATACCTACATGCACGCCCACCAATAATGGGTCAAACCAATAAGGGTAGGGGTAGGGTGGGGGCAGAACTAGCCCCTCATTAAAATAGGTCCTGTCTGGAGATCTGGACAGGGGGGCCTATCTCGGATTTATAGCCCTGGGCCCCAGCAGAGTTGTCAGCTGGCCTGACTACATGTAAATGATTTGTAACAAACCAAACCACATGAAAATTGATTGAAGAGTTAATGATTTGTGATTATTTTCACTGTGTAAATGCCTCCTTTCTCAATATTAGTGAATGCATTTAAGTTAAAGAGGGGGCCCATCCAAGATGGCGGCCCTAAAGACATGTACCCTTGGCAGTCGATGAGAACTCTACTTACATATGTCTGCAAAGTGGGGGGGGCGGGTACTTCAGTGACTGCTGAGAGCAGAAAATACCAGCAAAACAGAGGGAGAGCGCACTTGTTAAAGCTCTTGGATCCTGTATGTGCTCACATGGAGCATGTGTGGGTGTGTGTGCCTCAGACACTCAAGACAGAAACAGTTTTACCTTTAACTGGGCTCGGAATATTTGGAAGTTTAAAAGACATTCTTCCACAGGTCTTCTGCAACAATAACACATCAATGCTGGTTTAGAAAAGAGAAGAACAAATGCAAGGGTTGTAATCATTTATATGAACGATGCAGGTATGTCAAACTCATACAGCCCAATTTGATCTTGAGCCGGATATACCAGTCCAATGGTATCATAATAAAAAGTTTGAAAAAATAATTTAATATGAATGTATCTCTTGCTCTAATGCAAGAGGCTACAAGTCCTTCTTCTGTACTGCTTATAACCTGTTTGGTCTCTGGAGTCAATCAAAGTTAACAGGGATCCCAGGATACTCGTGGCCAGGTAGGAAGTCCATCACAGGACAATCACAGAGAGACAGAAACCTACACACTCTCACAGTTAGTGACTATTTGATATAGTCAATTGCCTGAATGTGCATGTTTTGGGACTGTGGGCTGAAACTGGAGTGCCTGGAGGAAACCCATGCACACATGGGGAGAACAAGCAAACTGCACACACAGAGGCCTGGCCAGTATCTCACCCCATGGCCTCTCACTGTGAGAGGAGAGTGTGAATCAAATACATTTTAAAAAATATAAAAAGGGGAAAAAAATAAATCTCACCAAGAAACTTTTGGTGAAGATCGGTGCAGCAAAACACAATAAAATGTCCGGAAATCTTAATGAACCCACATTCATCCTCATTGCTTTATTGGTTCAGTGTTGTGTTAATGTCTACTACACTTATAAAAACAGTGCAATACTAAATAAATCAACAGCAGTAACAGTTTTTGAAGAATCAAAATGATTGATTATTCTGTAATTTTATTCCCACTTTGCTGTCATACCTTGGGCCATATAAGGCTTTGGCAGTCTGGTCCTGGCCTTCAGGCTGTTCATGCCTCTAGCTACTTTAATGTGTGTAAACTACAGCCGTGCATGGTTTCAGTTTAAATGATAATCTTCTGAAAAACCATTTGGGCCAGTGGACATCTCGGCCTCAAATCGAGCACTGTTAACGTAAGACTGTAGACAAATACATGTTCAACATGCCAAGATCCTAAAAACAATGAGATATTCAAATCGTAAGTTATGGGTTCTCCAAAAGAAATGTGAAATATTGTAATTGCCCTCAAGGGCTGATATCCTGTATGTTTTAGATGGTTTTCTGCTTCAATACACCAGAATCTCATGTTGATGGCATCTTCAAACCTGTCATTGCAATCACCTGTGTTGCATCTGGGAGAAGCCTAAAACATGCAGGATGAATTAAACTCCTACAATAACTTTTAAGGTAAAGTAAACAAACTCATTTTCCTCTTCTGTGCCCCCTCGGAGTTTAATTGTGCCTCCTGTGCCCTCTCCTAGGAATTCTTTGGACCCGCCCCTGCTGTACTTTACAGCGACTGAATGGAGCTCTTGAAGTTCCGTTTGATTTAGAAACTTCCGCACAGTCGGGGGTCGGAGGCGCGCATGCGGCGAACAAGCTCACGCCAGTACAGAAAAAAAGTTGCTCCGAGGACTGACTGAGTGTTGGAGGGAAGACAACACCTCCGATAGTGTCAGTGGACGTCGTTTTCGCCGGCTCCCAGGGCGGTGTGTGACTGCAGGCGAAAAACAAGTATCTCCACTGACTGACCGACGGGAGACCCAGGGTCACAAAACGAACCCATCGTCTCCGCGGCAGTCGGTGGGAGAAGAGTGACAGTAACGCAGGAGCCAAACCGCTAAGCTGAAATGGCGACAGCAATATACTTGGAGCATTTTCTCGACAGTGAGTATCAGTCCCGTACATGTGTTTTGAACCCGTAAATGCTGGTTGATATTGGGTTTTAGTGAGTTTGGGAGCGGTGAAGTACAGGCGACAGTGTGTTACTTAGCATTAGCAAGCTACTGGGTCATTAGCATGCAAGCTAACAAACTGGCCTATTTTTCTTAAAAAGAAAACACTTCCGAGATAAAGTTTAACAATACTTAAAATTTGGTTTGGGATTTTCTAAGAGGCCAATGTGATCACTTGTTTCTCGTGTCACACGGGTAAACGGATGTAGCTCGCTAACAGCGTGAGCGCTGCGTCGGTTTATATGTCACACCAACAGTTCATACTAAGTTTACTTTTAAAGTATCATGTTGACAACATGCGGTTGAATTTCATTCGCCTCATTGGTTTGTATGTTTGTTTCAGTGTGACATATGTTGTAGCAACCTGTTGTTGCCGCGTTTCTGGGACCCTTTAGGGCGGGGTGTTTAAAGTGCGTCACGTCTGGTTAATTTAATATGACATGGTCATGTTTTTGTAAGTGAGGTGCGAAACCAGCCCCCAGTTGAATATCGATATGAAAAATATAATTCTCCCCAAAGTATATTTGTTTGACGATGTTGTGTTCGAATCATTTTCTACCAAATAGCATACTTTACGGGTCATGGTTAGGTCAGGTTTATTGTTGAAGGCAACATGATAAACGGACTGAATAAACTTGTTGGATAATAATGTATTTTTTGTTTTATATTCTCTCCAGGTATAGAAAATCTACCATGTGAGCTACAAAGAAACTTCACATTGATGCGGGATCTGGATAACAGGACTGAAGGTGATTATTTCATATCAAAATATTATTTTAATCAGAGATGGACAACTTCGATAAGACCATAAAAACTTTATACTTGCTACTATGGTGTCAGTTTGAGAAGTATAAGTTCAACCACAAGGATTAATAAAAAAAGAAAGAAAAATGAAAGCATTGGCATCTGTATCTAGTTTAATGGCGTATTTAGGTTTGTTAAAATTTTAGCTATATGCTCACTGCTTTCACATTCTTAAGGTTCAAATGTGGCAAAAATTACTTTTCTTTTCTCCATGTGAAAATGCATTAATATTAAAATGGTTTAACAGTTTGTTGTTTCAGGTAGAGCCACTGCAAAAGACTATTTTATTTTTGTACATTTTGTAAAAATAAATCAATCTCGGCCACAAATATACACCCTGACGCCTCAAAATAATAACCTTGGTGAACTAAGCATCATGGGAGATTCATGACATTCAAAATGACCCCACTCATGAATCTCTGTTCACCTGGTTATTTTTAAGTTTTAACTGAGATTTAGACACTATTCATACAGACATATTATTTCGGGAGTGTAATGGTAGATTTTACCTCAACTAGGGAGAAATTTTGAGAGCTGTATATTATAAGCCTTAAACACAAGTGTGGTGGGAAGGCATATATGCTTCAAATATACAATAAAAGTATCTTTTTAGTGTCTTAACATGGTCTGTTTTTTTTCCCCTTTACAGTTTTGTCATTAACAATGTTTTCTTGTCTGCTGTAATTATATTTATGTGCAGAAAAGAAAGGAGAAATTAACAAACTTGCTGAAGAGTACCTAGTGAATGTGAAAAACCTTGCTTCGGAGCAGCGAGTGGAGCACCTGCAGAAGATTCAGAATGCCTACAGCAAGTGTAAAGAGTTCAGCGATGACAAAGTCCAGCTGGCAATGCAGACCTATGAAATGGTAAGACCGTAATGACTCACTAACCGGTTTTTTTGTGCACATGGGGAATGTAAACATAATAAATTGAACTTTGAAGCGCTGGTTGATGTCATTTTACTGCTATGTTAGTAATGTGCATAAAATCTTTGTACCGTAGGTAGATAAACATATCCGCAGGCTGGATGCAGATCTCGCACGATTTGAGAATGAACTCAAGGAGAAACTGGAAGGGAGTGGCTATGAAAGCGCAGATGGAAGGGTATTGAAAAGTAAGTCGGCTGGCAGAGAGACTTCTCTGGTAAAACATTCCAAAGTATATCTGAAGTGTTGTTAACTTGAACTTTTTCCTCAGAAGGCGATGTACGGGGTTTAAAAGAGAAGCGTGGATCCCGGCGGCGAGGAAGAAAAAGTTCTGATGAAGTTACTCACAAAAAGAAAAAGACAAAAAATAGGTGAAGTTGTGGTTCTTTTCAAGTTATGGTTTAACAAATGTCAACTGTTACTTCAGTGAACTATTAACACACATCTTCCCGGTTCCTTTTATCTTGTAGCCCTGACTTGAGTGACGCTCTCCTGCCTATGCAACCATCAGATGTTTTGGACATGCCGGTTGATCCCAACGAGCCTACTTACTGTCTGTGTCATCAGGTGTCTTATGGCGAGATGATTGGATGTGATAACCCAGATGTAGGTTTACGCTTCCTTTTTTCTTTTTTTTAATTGTGAGAATCAGTTTGATTGTATAAATCCCATAACCCTGACAGTCTTTTCTCTCATTCTTTAGTGTCCCATTGAATGGTTCCACTTTGCATGTGTTGATCTTGCTACAAAACCCAAAGGGAAATGGTGAGATTTTTTTTTTAGATCAGAGGATGCTAGTTAGTTGCTTGCTGTGTGTTCAGTGTTTCATTTTCTTTTTCTCTTTTGAACCTGGCAGGTTTTGTCCACGATGCACCCAAGACAGGAAGAAAAAATGAGATTTATAACTTTCAGAAATGCGGAATGTATGTATTTTTTATGCATACACGTGTCTTTTGATAGTGTAATATTTACATACATATTTCAGTTATTATAACTCTCCATAGAGATAGTGCGTACATGCAGCTTTCTTTAAAGGCCCAGTTCAGATTTGGGGTTTTAATACTTGTGACACCATTGTCTCCCTTTTTATGGCTCTGTCCAGTAACTTTCAAATCATCGTTTTGTCGTTTATCTCCTTTTGGTTAGCTGGTTTTGGTGGGAGAGTTTCACAAGCTATTACCAATCAGATAGTCCTGTCTTTATCGCTACTGTTTGTGTTTTTAAGCTAAGAAGTCCCAGAATGTGGCTTTAGCATACTTGAAGATGAGTTTTCTAAGTAATTATTTTTTAAACCAATTACCAGCCTGCTGAGAATTTATGATTTAAACACCTAAATCCTTACCAAAATGGACATGGTGAATGGAGTTATGTGTCAGATTATCTGTTACTACCTCTGTAGGAGTTACATCAGCACTGATAAATGACTGCAATTGATACCCATGTAAAACAAACTGGTTTTGACCCAAAGTCTAAAGCAATGTCAATTACTCTTTGAGCTTTTAAAATAGCCTGCGACAATTTTGAATGTATTGTGGTACTAATGGTCAGTCAGTCAGTGTCTTTTAATCAGTTGAATGAGGTATTTATGCACTTTGGATAAAATCTTCCCCTGAAGAGGTTTGATACTACAGGCTTGGTTTTATGATATAGTCGCTCTCATTGTAAAACTTTGCCATAGTACGCAACTTCAAACCATATAAGGAGATGCACAATATGAAACTATTTTGTGTATACATTTTTCTTTCCAAAGAGATATTTGTTGTATTGCTTATATTCTGTTTTACGGTCAGATTATATTTAAAAGGAATTTCACATCTTGTTGATTATTGGACTGTGAATATCTCTCATTAGCTGTAAGCCACAAACACAAGAACCAAAGTCTTTGTATTTTGTATAAAAGAAGAAAAAAAGGAAAAATATGTATTTTTCAAATAAAGATTCACTATTATTATCAAAAAATAATTTCAGGCCTTTCACTGGCAGTTTTGCCTGATTCAAAAATGTTGTTCTGTAATGGAGTTTCATGGTCATTCCCACATATCTACCTGTTGCACAAGCTTCTATGCATACACCTGTACTATCTTTACATCTCATTCACCAGCTCTGCTCTAAATCCTGCTTATCTCAGTGACAGTGTTCAGTTTGCTTTAGGTCAGGAAAAAGTTTTTTTTTTTTTTGTTTTTTTTTGGGGGGGGGGGCTTAATTGCGATCAGTATTGTATAAAGATAATTATTTTAACTATATTACATTAATACTACTGCTAATACTACTAATAATAAAATATGAACAAACCTTAGGTGAGGTGAATATTGTGAATCTCTACAAATAAAGTGAGCCTAACTAGCAGTAGTACTGAATGACAGACTTTAAGCATATTTACAAAATTGACGCTGAAAGCATCATAGTTTATTCAATGTCAAAAGACATTTCCCAGACAAAAGAGAACAAGGTGTCATCAAAGTTTTTTGAAGTTTTGTAAATTTCCTGTAACCTGCAGGTTTTCAGGCTAAAGACTTGATCTAAAATTACATTGAGAGTTTCAAAATCCATCATCTGAATCTTCATCCCAGCTGCACTTTTCATTGGTGGTCTTTGTGAAATCAACTTCCAGGTCATAAACAAAGTTGGGGTCATCTTTGTGCATGCGGTTCTTCTCAAACAGTTCGTCCATTTGTCCCTTTTTGCGGGCCAGCTCTTCGTCATCCAGCTTGTTCAGGTCCTGGTTGGGGTCCAGGTGAAATGAAGCAAGGCTCTCCTTCAGGCTGACTCCCTTCAAATGATCCTGCAGGATGATGTGGAGTTTCTCCAGCTGGTTTTGGGACACGCCCTCCAGATAGTCCTTGTGCCGAGGGTGGTTCTTCAGCCTTTCAGCAGCCACGGTGTAATCTGGATGATGACATGAAAGAACAGCAAAAGTTAAAGTTTCTCTTGTAAACAAAAGTGCCCACTACTTTTCAAAGACGGCAACTACATAGATGTATTGAAAACAAATGGAAAGAAATGCATATAAGCTGTCTACTATTGCTTTTCAGTATACATGTGCTGTTTTGATTGTTCTTTTTTTGAGCCCCACCAGTCTCAACGATATTAATAATTCTACAGATCTGTGCTGATAATTAAATGCAACCATTATATGCTTTGGGAACTATATTTTGGGTTTAAGGAATGTTAGAATAAAGTGGTGGTTCACAACATTTCCTTTTAGAGGCACCTCTAGGTTTCATTCAAGGCTGCAAACCGTGGTAGGCTCCAGCTAGGGATCGTAACAACATAGTCTTGTCTGCAGCATTTATGAGTTTCTATTGATTGGCAGCTGTATCCAGAGAAACTTCACCCTAAACAAATTGTTTTTCCTACATAAACAACCTAACCACCACAACCATGTGTCTCACTAAACTGTCCAACATGAGATTTGTTTCTGATGGACTCATTCTCAGGCCTTTTCTGGTTGATCACTCCAAGTGACATTACAGTGAATTCAAATATTTCCATCAATAATCAAAACTGGAGACTTGATTATAATTGATAACCTCAGGGAAGGCAACGCCTCATCATCCTATGAAACTGTGAAACTGGCATGTGGTTGCCAACCACTGATGAGCACTGGGAAGGGGACTCCTTCCCAATTTCAGAGCACTACCTGTGTTCCGTTACACATAAGCAAGTTAATTTGGTGTGTGGCCATGGCAACAGTAAACTTAAAAGCTTTCGGATGTCGACGCGTATTCCCAGATTGTATTTGCTTTACGATATAAAATAAAATACGGTAGATGTATGAGCTGGAGCACAATGGGGTTTGCTTACCGGAATACTGAGAAAAATTCCTCACAGGTATTATCCTCTTTCGGAGCTTTTTGATGTCTGATCGCTCATAAATTAAAACAATAGACGGAGGACTGAACTGCACTCCACATTGCTTTGCCTTGAAACGCATCCTGTTATATTTCGAACCTACTATAAACTGACCGAAGTTTACACATAGTAAGCCATAAACTCACGCGTCTATCAATCGCAATTAGCAGTCATTTCGTTATTTACAGCTTCATTTACCGACGCTGCGTTTCCTGTGCGCTTTACGTCAAGCAAGTTAATGCCATTCTGTCTTCACGAATGCCTGTCTAAAATGAATCATGTAATGATCCTGAATTCTTTTCACGTTTTGCGACTAAACTTATATTCTAAGTAATATTTAAGAAAACAGCCTTATCTTTTTAAAGTTTGGTAAATGGTTTGTTAGGTGTGTATGTTTTTCTGTTTGTGTTCAGGCGCTATTGAAGTCTCCTTAGAACTCCGAGAGGGTCTTTCAAAAATCTATTTCCGTAAACAGAGCTGTGGCGTTACAAATAGAAATACGCTCTGTAACAATATTTGTTTTTTCAGATATTAATGCATCTTTTACTGTTTTCTGTTTTTGCCTCTTTATCAACATGTCATTACGTTGCCGAAAAAGGTTCGTATATCGTCAGACTTCCTCTTCTTTCAGTTTATTTCAGCGTAATATAAACTACAGACATAACTAAAGACAGTCCTTCACGTAAAATTAGTTATATGTTGACAATTACACGTTTTTGCTGTTCAATAAGTCAAGGTTACTTCATTTATCTCATAGATTTTATTTTTATGTGACTGATCACCTTAAAAAGAAATCCAATGCATTTTCTACTTTTCAGGGTTTGGGGATTCATTTAAAAGAAAAGCTAGCGCTGTGTGTTCGTCAAACATATTTTGGGACCTTAGTGTCAATTAAATGTTATTGCTGTTTTGTTTTGCATTATTAATGGTCTTAATATGTAATAACTGGGCGGTTTTTGTTTGTTTGTTTTTTCAGATGAGAATCAAGACCATTGTCATCTCATGAGGCAGTGGACTGAATCTTCATCAGTGTCAGTGGAACTAAGAAAAAATGGATTTCACAGGTATCATTCAGAAATCAAATGTTTCAAGCCTTTGTGTTGTAAGGTGTGTCTTATAATGTGCTTGTATTTTGTTTTCAGGGAGTTGGTAACTACTGTTGACCTCAGACCTGGTGCAATCAGTTCAGTTAAAGTGTTGCTGGTTCATAGATGGCCCAGAAGTGTGTATATTGATCCGTTTCAAATTGCATCCCTGAGTGAGCAGCTTAAATTGCAGGTATGTTGGTGAAGTATACACAAAAATCATGTTGCTTTTCGTTAATTCTGAAGAACTGATCAAACATAGCACAATGTAACAGTTCAAAAAATACTGCAAAGTGGCGCTATACTGCTTTTATAAAAGTATTCAGTAATTTCTGTTTCTACATCTGCAAGATACTTCTAGATTCAGCCATTGACTTAGAGGTGCCTGCTCACAAGACTTCAGGATTTGTCACCTATGTGTATCCCTCCTATGATGCAACACCTCCAACACTGCTGAAAGTCACAGTTCCAATTCACGGGCGCTACCATGAGCCTTCTTTTGTTGGAGAAGCATTCACATCTGTTGACATAGAGGCTCCAGAGCTGCTGCTGCGAGCAGACAAATGTAAGTCTGCTATGTTTACCTTACAGACAATTGTGTGTCTGAAATCAATTGTCCTATATTAAAAAACACACATAGAAAAGCATCATTAACACAGGAATCAAAGTATGACTGACATGTATTGTGTGTGTTTTTTTTTTTGCCATGTCAGTATTTTTTCTTCTTAAAAGGCAACACATAAGCAGAAAAGATTACACAAATGTGTAGTTAATTTATAACTATTGATAGTTGTTTTCACAAGAGTGAAACATGGTGTTTTTATACTAAATTTAATCGTATAGACTTTAATTCACTAAATAAAATTCTTCACCTTAAGTACATCTTTTTTTACATGAGTTCTGGTCAAGAGTTAAATATTATCACACATTGAGTGAATACATGCATATTATCTATATTTGGTACTGTATATATCTATTTGCCCTCTAGGCACAGAAGTCAAAAGCATCATTCCTCATGCTGTTGTGGATGCCCCATGCACTTTTGACAATTCAAGTAATTGTCAGTGGGTTCAAATACAGCGTAAGCAGGTATGTGTTGTAAATCTTCATATAAGTTCATCTTTATATAACACTTCACTGTTATTTCTTTCATTTTCATTCAAAAATTATTTTGTGTCTTTTAGGAAATTGGCCCAATGAGTCTCCCAATACCAGTTGGAGATGGGTCATTGGAGGCACCAGTATGCGGGATTACACTTCTTGTCACAATGATCTGCTGCATGGCACTGTCCAAGCACATGTGGAAGCATCGGATCATTTGAGCTCTTTGTGTTAGCTTACAGAACATATGGCACAAAGACACTTCCTTGTTTACTTTTAACTCCAAAGTTTACATGGTCATCAGTCATGTTCTGGATGTATCAAATACTAATATGCCAAAAAACTAAATTTAAATGCTTCTTAACAATGATTTGTTCATTTGTCTTATTTTGCGGGTCCAGCAGTGATTATATTTTTCAGATTTAAAACATTTTAGTCTCCCTTCATTATTTTGTCTAAAACAAGGCCATGAGAATGATGTGTATGTTGTTGAGATTGTACTGTCAATAAAACATGTAAAGTAAGCGAGACTGATTTTACTTTTGCTACTTGTTTGAAGAATATGCCGTGTTATAATCTGAAATCAGACAAGTGAGCTCGATGATTTTGAAAGTGAATCGGACATACATGTAGTTTTAAGATTAATTGCACTAAATGTAAGCCTATTTTTACACTTCTGTTAGTGGAAAGCCACTGTATTGTCCTGTCTGCATAAGTTTGGATCGAAACATTTGACAGAATTCTTTTCAACATTTCTGTTGCACCTGTTTCTCCCTGGATAAATTAAAGGCAAAGTACTTGTTAGAGCATTTAGCTCACAAAAAGATGCAGAACTAGGCAATGACACCAAATTGTTGTCATTACCCCACCCCTTATATTTGCAAACACTACATGAGCCAGACCAAAACAGTAATAAATTATTAATGCCAAATACATCTCAGTGCTGTAATGTAATGCTGTTGTGCTGAGAGCTTCCCAACTGTTAAGTGTGAGGTTACAGAGAATTGTGAGCTTGTGGTTTTTCGTAATTAAAAAGAAAATATTCCCTAGAGAGAGAGAGAAAGAGTGAAAGAATTATTTTTAATATCGGCAGAATTTGTGCGTGACCTTCCATTAGATTCAATTAACTTAAAAATCTAAGTAAAAATGTTGTAAACATTAAATAGCGTTTCTGATTTTGTTGTGTTCAGAAGGTCACTTCCAGTCTGTGAAGCTCCATCCTGTCTGTAACTGTCAGTATTTGTACCGTGTTTGTGTTGATGAAGGTGTTATTGTCGCTCCCGGCGTTGGCAGCCCAGCTGAGCACACCCGGGCTGTAATTAAGGGCTTGGGGCGAGTGAGTGTCCTCTCACTCACCATTCATTTGAAACGGTATTGAACAGGCCAGGGCTGGGTCGGTAGTTCCGCTTCCCCTTCGCCATAGCGGAATCATCCAAAGGCTGAGAAGAAGATAGAAGAAAAGTTGCATTGTAAATAGTTGGAGTCACATTTCTGACGCCGAGCGAGCGCGTTGTGCTCCATCTAACTCCTCATGTGTCCGTGGGGGTACTATTAAGGGATTTTTTAATTTTTTTAATTTTCTTTCACGCCGTCGAGGATCGTCCTGGACTTAACTTCTCTACAAGTTTGACTGGTGTGTGAGATCTCCGGTGAGCTCAGCCGCTGCGCCGTCTCCCGTTAGCCCGAAAACAACCCCTCTCAGCCCGGCGGACTTTTGAGACTGTGCAGCTTGCTGGGTGCTTTTCGGAACACTGCTTATCAGCGACGCTTTGTCCGCGGGGAAAACCTGAAGTGACAGACAGTAGTTAGCCGAGAGCTCCGTTCGGTCTGCTGGGTCGAGCTAACGTTAGCTCGCAGCTAGCACACTTGTTGGCTAAGTAGTAAGTGCTCCCGTTAGCCTGCTAGCCGCCCCTGGTCTCACTCACTTGAAGGGCATTTTAGAAAACAGAAAAGCCGAAGAATCGTCACTTAGGACAATATCTGGCTCGGTGTCGGTGTTTGGACGTTTTGAATCAATAAGGGAAAACGTCCTCTTTTGTGTTCATTCAACTCAGAGAAAAGCGGTTTCCGTTTTTTTTTCTCTTATTCTCATCTGGGATCTACTTTTATCTTTCAGGTAGGATTTAAGATTTAAAAACTCTTCCTCCGCCTTTTCATGTTTGTGAGGTGCAGATATGGTTTGACTCTGGAAGCATTTGTGCTTTGTCTCATCTGGGTCATTGCTTGGGTGGGCTGTCTATCAGTGTGTAGCAGTGGCAGACTTGTCCACATTATGTCTTTTTACGATGGTTGTCCAATAAGAAGGTGCTTGGTGGTGTAGTAGTCAGGAAAACTGTAGGTTGGAGACTGAGCCAGGCCTTTGTCTTTTATTTTACATGCATGCACAGGTGGGATCTCTCAGGGTTTCCTCCCAGCACAGAAGCATTTCGAGGTTAATTGGTGACAGTAATTTGCCAGTAGGTGTGAATGGGGGGTGTGCTACTGTGTTTCTGCCCTTTGATGGCCTTTCAGCCTGTCTCAGTTGAGCTCTGCCTTCTCAAATTGGTAGCTGCTGTTCTTCTTCAGAAGATGGATGGATGTCCAGCAAGAAGCTCCCTTGCCCTCGAACCTCAAGAAAATCCCAAGTTTGAGGCCTGTTATTGAGGAGTTTGCATGTTCTTCCTGTGTGTATGGGTCTTCTTCTTCAGAGTTCAACTACATGCACTTAAAGGTTGATTTGAAATTGCCCACAGATGTGAATGTACATCTGGTCCAGGGTGTACTTTGCCCTTGTGCACACTCGGCTGGGCTTGGCTCAAGCACTCTGTGATCTTAACTTAGAGGAAGCAGTTCATAAAGATTAAACTTATGAATCAGTGTGTTTGTTTTTCCAATAATCGGGCTACATATGACAGTTCCTCAACCTTTTTGTAGTACTAATAGAACAATCATTTACTTTATTGATCCCCCTGAGGAAATTCTTTCTCTGTTTTAACCTTTGACCTAAACCTTAACTACACCTGCTAGGAGCAGTCGTCTGCCATGGCGCCACACTCAGGGAGCATCTTGGGGTCAAGGGCCCTGCTGGGGAACCCACAGTGTTAACAAGGGGGCAGTGGGATTTGATCCTGCAGACCTCCAAACCCACTGTGCTTGTTTAACCTCTCCACCACCACCGCGAGATGAAAGTATTTCTTGGTTCTGTTTCATTACATCTTGATTTATCTGAAAATTCAAATAGCCTTTGGGATTAATGATCTATTTGTCAATCTATATGACTAAACTGTACTGTGTATTATTTTCAATTTCATGTAGAGTATTGCACACAGTGTCTCTTTGTTTTTGCCCTGGAGTGGCGGCCTTGTCCAGATTAACCTTTTCTTGGCCCCTTATTAGCCGGGGTGAGCTCCAGCGTCCGAGGGCTTGAATTGGGTAAGATGGAATAAGATAGATGGAAATTTTAAAAAACCATGGGTTTTGCCACCTTGGAGATTAGTGCTGCACACAGAGAGCAACCAGTGCTTTTAAGATTGTCATTGCTTCCAAAAACAGAAGATAGTCAGTTACAGTGAAGCTAAAATTTATTGAAAGATACAAAATGTCAAAGTGGACTTCATTAAGTGCAGAGTGAGAATAGGTGGGATTGAATAGACTCATTTTGAAGTGTTTTTTTTTTTTTTTCTTTTAAATAAGAGTAAAAGTGTGAGACTGCACAGTATATCGCAAACGTATTTCCATCACAACATTCACATTTGCAATATGCACGTCTCGCCGGGCTCCCTGAACTGCAATAATATCCCAAGTATGCACTGCGCATTCATGCTCTGCATTTCAACATTTCTAGTCAATCAGATTTAACCCTACGGTGCTGATTGTATTGACAACGAATCGTGAACGTGGTGATTTTGGTAGGTAAACCTTTCTAGTACTGTGTTGAACCCCTTTCTGCCTTCAGTACTGTTTTTATTCTTGGTGGTATTGATTAAAGAAGGTGTCAGGAACATTAATAAGATTTTCTTCCATACTGACATGATAGTATCACACAGCTGAGACAGATTTGTCAGCAGCACATCCATGATGTGAATATCAAATCACAAGCATGATCTATTGGTTTTAGATCTGGTGACTGGGGAACTTTGGATTATGACATATTCTGACCTTATGAATGTGACAACCGTAATGCTTTTCTCCAATCTTACATCGTCCAGTATTGGTGAGTCTGAATGACGTGAAGCTTCAGCTTCCTGTTCCTAGTTGACAGAAGTGGCACTTGGTCTGATACTCTGCTGCTGTAGCCCAACAGTTGAAAGGTTCAGCACACTGTGTGGTCATAGATGGTCTTCTGCATATCTTGGTTGTAATGAGTTGGTGCTGAGTTACTGTTTGAGTTACTGTTGCCTTCCTATTATCTCCAAGCAATCTGCCCATTATCCTCTGACATCTACAAAGCATTCTGCCCTAGAGAACTAATGCTCACCAGATGTTGTCTCTTTCACTGGCCATTCTGACCATAGATTTGTAGAGGTTTTGCTTGAACATCTCAGCAGATAAGCAGTTTGTAAAATATTCATACCAGCCTGTCGGGCAAAAATAACCATAACCCTTACCCCAACCAAGTCTCTTTGATCGCCTTTCTTCCCCATTCTCATGCTCACGTTGAAATTCACCCCAGCAGCTCATCTGCCATGTCTAAATGAATAAATTGATAATGAGTTGTGACTGGCTGATGAGCTGTTTACACTGATGTACACATGAAAATGTGCACCTAATAAATTTTCTCACCAGGGAATGTTTACCTGCAGTCTGCATCATGCTCAGTGCCAAGGTTCAAGGACTTTATTGTCATTTTAATGTCTTCACATGTAAATGAAATTAGTTTCTCAGGAGCAGCAGCATATGCGTAGGCATAACATTAGGCATAATATTAAGAATAGAACAAAAGGGATTAAATAAAGGAATGTATTTTTTTTTTTATTTAAAAAAGAATTTTTTAAAAAGTGAAACAATATAGACAGCAATTTTAGAGTTTCTGCAGGACATTGAAAAGCATTAATCATCCCATTTTTGGGGAAATTAAGGCCTTAAATCACATTAAAATCAAATTTGTTTTTCTGTGAGAATACAATTATTTCTGCAGTTTTGAAGAAAAATATTTAATATACTAATCATATAATAACGGAAACTGATTTAACTTATATGTACATCTGCATAAACATGCAGAACTTTTGCAATAAATGTTGCTGGTGGTGACAGTTTTCATGTAAAAATCATATTTAAAAAAGAAACGAACCTGTGTTATTTTTTCAAGATGTTATGGCATTAAACGTTTTACAGTATAGCACTAAAATAGCATTAAAGCGCAGAAATTTTGACTGCTTGATTTCTGCAGAAGACCTGAAGTAATGGTGCAGTTATGATGGCGTGGGGCAGCGTTTGGGCTCAGGACTGTTGTTCCTGATTCTCATGGCTTCTGGCAGAAAAGAGATGGAAGCCAATGCTGTGGAACATGTTGGGGAAATATGAGTGAATTAAACTGGATTTATACCGTTTTAAATTATCAAGTGTGTTTATAAGTTCCTATGTTAAAATGAGTATCTAGAAATAAGTTATGATCTTCATGGGAAAATAAATATAGAATTGTTGTGATTTGGGATCTTTGTTGGTGACAAGTGAGCATAGCGTTGCAGTAGGTTTTTTTTTTTTTTTTTTTTTTTTTTTTTAAATGGGCTTCAATAATTCTTTTCAGCACAGGCTGAAAAATTAGGTTTTCAAGCCAGTGCCTTATAGAGTTCTGCTTTTCTTGCAGGTACTGCTTGGAGTGTCCTTCCTTGTGCAGTTGATGAGCACGTCGGTGCCTCCTGCTGATGTGAGCACTGCCTCCCTCGCTGTTTACCACCCGCTCCATCCTCACCCGCCGTGTTTCCCTGCCTGGTCCGCCAAGTGAGGCTCACAGCAACCTCCCAGCCATGTGTGATAACGGAGACCCCGAAGATAAGCCCCCTGCCCCTCCGGTCAGAATGAGCAGCACAATCTTCAGCACCGGTTCTGGGAAAGACTCGCTGTCGGCCAACCACAGCTCAAAGCCACTGCCTTCTGTGCCCGAGGAGAGAAAACCTCGCAAAGGAATTATCTCAATCTTCTCCGGGGCTGAAAAAAGTGAGATAAAGATTGTTGTATTTTGACTACAGTTGTGAAACATTTTATTTATTCAGGCTGAAATGCTATTTCTATGTTATTTCTTTACTTTTAGGTGGCAGAAAGAAAGAGAAAGACAAGGAGCGTCCAGAAATCTCCTCGCCTTCAGACTTTGAGCACACCATTCATGTGGGGTTTGATGCTGTGACAGGGGAGTTCACGGTAAACGACCACCACATATCAGAATCCCACCTCTTGTGCAACCTTTTAACTATCACTCTGGCTAATTTTGTTTTTCATCACATCCAGGGTATGCCAGAGCAATGGGCTCGACTACTCCAGACTTCAAACATCACCAAGTCGGAGCAGAAGAAAAACCCCCAGGCTGTGCTCGATGTTCTCAAGTTCTACGACTCTACAGGCAACGGTCGCCAGAAGTACCTCAGCTTCTCCTCTTCTGGTGAGACTACATTCAAGTTAAACCGCGTTTGCTTTACCTACAGTGTTTTATGAAGTCATCATGCTATTACAATTTTAAATAATTGTTTTTTGTTTTTGTTTTTCATCACAGAAAAAGATGCGTTCACTCCAGGGCCTCAGTCTGTAAGTGTCTCTAGAAACTTTGAAATTGCAGTATCTGCTTTTATTACTTTTGTATGAACATTAAAAAGCTTTGCTTTGACTTCAGCCTGTTAAAAAAGGCACTGAACCCTCATCTCCAAACATCAAAGACATTGATGATGATGACGATGATGAAACGCCTCCACCTGTTGTGGCACCGAGACCAGAACACACAAAAAGCGTGAGTCCCCTCCCAACTGTTGGTTTCACAACAGCATGATTGTCTGGTGGATTAATTCTGAGTGATTCATTTTCCACTTCATTATGTATTCCTAATTTGCTTCCTGCTTTGATTGTGTTCATGTTTGAGTTTGATATCTGTTGCTTTGTTTTGTTTTTTTGTAAAGGTGCTCACCATCTCTGTTATCGACCCCATCCCTGCTCCAAGCACGTGTCCAGATAAGGATGCTGCCTCAAAGGCTGCAGACAGACAGAAGAAGAAGGGCAAGATGTCGGATGAGGAGATCATGGACAAACTGAGTAAATCTTTAACTCATACTGTATCAGATCTATTGTATAGTGGTGTGAATTCTTCCTGCTACATCCGTTTGCCTTAACTTTAACACCTGTGATCGCAATCTGGTTTGTAGGAACTATAGTCAGCATTGGGGACCCCAAGAAGAAATACACACGATATGAAAAAATTGGCCAGGGGTAAGTGTAGATCTTTTACAAATAAAACATATGGTAGTGTAGAATATGTATGCTTTGTTTTCATTGATGTAGATATTCAGCCTTGTGTGCAAAGACATTTTGAGACAGATTTTTTTTTTTAATTGATTTGATCTTATTTTAGCCAATAAAGGCAGTGCAGGATTTCTTTGTAGTTACTGATTCAAAAAGTGATTTAAGAAATAGCTAAGACAGTTTAACCTCTGAATAGATAACTTATGAGGGAATTCCAGTAGAAATGACAATAAAAACCTGTGCCCCCTGTCTCTCTGATTACATGCTGCTTTGGAGCACGAGTGGTGTCAAATGAAGAATAGATATAGCTGTTACAGTCCTGGGTGGATGTGTGCATAAGCAGATGAACTTGAGAGGCCAGCTGAAGTAAATTGGTCATCTTACTGTTTTCACAGGGCATCAGGAACAGTATTCACAGCCATTGACGTCGCCACAGGACAAGAGGTAAAAACCGATGAACAAATTTGTGGACCTAACTAGAGACACAGCATGTTGGATTATTTTGTTTTAGCTAAGCAGCTGTCTTATGACAACTTCAAATGATAATCGTTAAAAGATACCACAAAGCCGTATTCAGCCCGATCCACCAACGCAATGATTTTAGCACGCCCTGGATGGGTGCAGAGTTTGGGTGAACGGGTTTCATTGACAGTAAAGCTTGAATGTTTGCTCTGGTTCTGTGAGGAGTTCAGAAAAAGAACCGGTGGAGCTGAGAGAAAAGTGCGAGGATGTGGAAGCACCAAGCCGATAAGCGAGGGTCTCATTGGTATCAGGTGTTTTGCAGTCAGAAGAGTTTTACAACATGCATTAAAGTGTCTCCCCGGGGGTCGGCGTTAGACACTCCTGCTTAAACATATCTACCTGACTCGACCACATCTTCAAAATGCCAATATGATTTGTGCAGAACTTGGTAGTGGCTGCAAGTACAGTAAATAAAGTCACCACCAAGGAACAAATGGATTTTCTCGCGAGTTTGGCAGAAATTGTCGACAACTGGCAGTCAGTTGAAACAGTATGGCTTCTACTGATCAGTGAGATTTGTCTGCAAGTGACAGGAGTGTGACCTGTTAGTTGACCTTGCTGCGGCCTGTGGCCTGACTGATGATGCCTCCAATGTGATGATCACAACTTCAGACCGCAGAAGGGGAGGTGGAGCTCGCCTCTTGTGATTTCACACCGGATTGGCCTTCAATGTGGAATTTTTCGAATGCCACAGACTCATGCCTGTTTCAAAAATTGTGTTTAATGTGTCACTGTTGGTGATTGCCCCATCGCTCTAATATATTCCTTCACAATGTGCTGACCGCGGCCTTCGCAGCATGATGATCATACCGAAGCAAGTAAAGTTGTATCAGAAGAGAAGCGGAGTTCATGGAAATGAAAAAGATGTTTCATTGCTCATGAATACATGTTTTCTGTTTATGTCAGTGCTTGTTTTTCCAGTAAGAGTGCATTTTAAATGTTTCATATTTGTTAAAATGAGTAGAACTGCAATATGACAACACAATCTTTTGTATTTCATGTTACCAGGTTGCTATTAAACAGATCAACCTACAAAAGCAGCCAAAGAAGGAGCTGATCATTAATGAGATTCTAGTCATGAAGGAGCTGAAGAACCCCAACATTGTCAACTTTTTAGACAGGTGGGTGTGGAGGTGAACCGGCAGAATGACAGCTTTTAAATCTGGTGAATTAGAGTGTCCAGTGATATCTAATAAATGTGTTGGCAAAAAAAAAAAAATGCGTGAATAGATCTTATTTTTAAACATTTTTCCAATTCAATTTCAAGAGGAACAATTGTGATTGTGGGTTTGTCTCTGTGTTCAAGTTTCCTGATGGGGGAAGAGTTGTTCGTGGTGATGGAGTATCTGGCTGGTGGCTCACTGACGGATGTGGTCACAGAGACCTGCATGGACGAGGCTCAGATAGCTGCTGTCTGTCGAGAGGTAATGCCACAATTTGCAACCAGCAATGTGTGACTAATCATAAGTCTATTTGAAATCCGAAACAGAAGCTGTATTTGCAATCCTCTTTCCTGTTGTCTCCACATCTACAGTGTTTACAAGCATTGGACTTCCTGCATGCGAACCAGGTCATCCACAGAGACATTAAAAGTGACAACGTGTTGCTTGGGATGGACGGTTCTGTCAAGCTGAGTAAGTCCTCTGCCGCCGTCACCAGCCTGACAAGCATGGGATATTTCTTGTGCTAGTTCTAAGCTCAGACTCTCGCTTCTCTGCCCTCGACAGCCGACTTCGGCTTCTGTGCCCAGATCACTCCTGAGCAAAGCAAACGCAACACCATGGTCGGCACGCCTTACTGGATGGCTCCTGAAGTGGTCACCAGGAAGGCCTACGGACCCAAAGTGGACATTTGGTCTCTGGGTATCATGGCCATTGAGATGGTTGAAGGAGAGCCACCCTACCTTAACGAGAACCCACTGCGAGTGAGTAAAGAGCATTACTACACATCACGCACTTTTAAGAAATGTAAAAAAATGAATTGCGACTGATATTTATTTCAAAACATCTTCACAACAAGCATTTCCCTCTTTTCTATTGTAATTTCTTGTAAGCCCTGGCCTGTTGTTGTTTTTACATTATGGTTAGTCAAATGAAATACACACACACACACACACACACACACACACACACACACACACATACTAATTTCAGCCCATGTCTGAAGCTGGATCTGCCGTTTTACTGTAGAGGTGATGCCTGCAAAGCTGCTAGTGCATTACAGCAGCGGTTTTCAAAGTGTGAGGCGTGCCTCCCCTGGGGGGCGCCATGGGGCTTCAGGGGAGGCGCAGAAAGAGAGAGAGAGAGTGTGCGACCTAGCTAGCTAGCACTTCTTGGACGTGGGCTTCCATAGCAACTACTGAAGTGTGTTCGTGTGCGGCTTCCGTACCCCGCGCGCGGCACTCAACACCTGAAAAGACAACTCCGAGTGAGTACCCATTGCCCCCCCCCCCCCCCCCCCGCATTACAGTGAAGGGGTGAGGTTGCTTTGGTGGATCTCTATGTGGACATATTGAAGATTTTTAGTGGGGGGGGTATCATCTTCTGTGACCTTATCGGTGGTCCTGATGACCCTTGTGGTGTAAATATCCTATAGTAGTGCTGGGAATTCTGCCCCGGTGATGTGCTGTACAGTTTTTATTAGCCACAGCATCTGCAATGCCACAGTGATGGTGTCAGCTGACGATAGTCTTGACTCCACCAAACCAGGATCTTGACCAGTGTGCCTTGTGTGCAGTAGGCATGGTTTTCCCAAATCATCTCATTGTGTGCACTGTACTGTCTGCTAAGACCAACTTCCATTGAGCGAGATTATTCAGATTGAAACATCTCTGATGAGCTGTTGATCAAACAAACCAGACTATAAACATTTCTCGTTTTGCAAGTCAGACTTCATTAAATTCACGTTCTACATGCCATTTCCCAAAGTACATTTTAAGACCTCTGTTTTTCTTCTCTCACCTCTCCCTCGTAACCAGGCCTTGTACCTGATTGCCACAAATGGAACTCCCGAGCTTCAGAATCCTGAAAAGCTGTCTCCAGTTTTCAGAGATTTCCTCAACCGTTGCCTGGAAATGGATGTGGAGAAAAGAGGTGGAGGCAAAGAACTCCTGCAGGTTGAAAAAAATGTTTTCTAAAATTGGACTTGATAGTATTTTGGTAGAAGTTGGTTTGGATTTTAATAATTTGCTCTTCTTCCTGCCCATCCTGCAGCATCCCTTCCTGAAGCTGGCGAAGCCCCTCTCCAGTCTCACGCCTCTCATCCTGGCAGCCAAGGAGGCCATGAAGGGCAATCGTTAGCTGATGAAACCAGCTCCCCTGCCTTCCCATGCTGTGCACAGATGATGTGCCAACCTTTTTAGATTTTGTGCCAGACAATAGGCTGAAAGTGACCTGTCACTCTTCATGCACCAGCCTTATAAGCCCTGACAAACCTCACTGTGAAGAAGACCAAAAATCTAGAGCACAACCCCACCGCTGTCCATATGAACTCTTTTTTTTTTTTTTTTTTTTCACTCTGAAGACAAGTCAAATTAAAGTGCTTAGTTTTAGAGTCAGGCATAGTTCATTTTATACATCAAATCTCCTGGTGACAAGTTAGGGCTAGGCTTGTATTTAACTTGGAATGAAGAAGACGCCTAGTTCTTTGTAGTGTTTTTAATCAACTGCCTTAAACAAATGCAAAATGTTGCCTAATGTATTGATTGTGTCTGTGTCCTTTCTCCCATGTTTTTACTACCTTTGAAATTGACCTTTCAGCTTGTCGGTGTCTTAGTTATTTTGATACTTGAATTTCATGTTTGTTCCCCTTCTTGTTATATAATGTGTCTCATTCAATGAACACTCTTGCTATTTCCACATTGACCCATTTTTATGGATGTCTTAGTGATTTTTTTTTTCTTCATAGGAAACATTTCGGTGCATTCATCATCATGCTGTGCTGTGATTATATCACATGGCATACGTATCAAACCATTTCCCCCCCCCCCTCCTGTATCATCTAGTCTCCTGATAGCAGAGGTGCACCTTACAGGCAAATTTAATTGTTAGATTGACAGGGTTTTTACTTTCTTCTCTATTGTTATTAAAAAAAGATTATTGTATGTTGAATTCTGTCCTTTGTGTTCTTCCAGACTAAACAAGTGCGCTTTTCCCATGTGTATATTGTGTACGTATTATTTAGTTTGATTACAACTAACCATGTCGTACTGGTTAGACATTTTATGTTTTTACCCTTCTCCCTTTCTCTTGTTGATGACTAACAACCTTGTCTGCGCACTCAAATAAATGCATCTGTTTTTTGCTTTTGTGACTTGTGTGTGAAAGTGATTGGCGTGCAGTGATATTTGTTTTAATGTATAACATAGGGATTTGTGGTGCAGCATTTTTAAGTGCATAAAGCTTCAGCAATGAGGGACAGGAGGGTATGGTCCCCATCCTGTCCATTCATCCATCTGACCTCTTTATTTGGCTTTTGTTCAAGGAGAACAGTGTTTTTGCCACCCAAGATCACCTTTAAGTGTCCATATGAAATGACGATAAAGAAGGTAGGTCAGAATTCTGTGAAATACCAAGAGGTTGTACTCAGGTTGTTTTTTTTTTTCTTTCTCTCATTAAGAATGTGTAGCAGAGGATCTCTTGTGATGCATACGGCTTGATTCTAGATGATATTTTAACTATAACCAGAATAACAGTTTGTATATTTAAGACTTTTTTTTTTTTTTATGAGAGCAACAGAATGTCAACGTGTTTGCAGTTTTGCTCCCTTATTGTGAAGGGCTGTTCCGGTGTAATTCCTACTGCTTCCGGTTCACTGTTAGCGGCAGCGTCGCGGGTGTTTCACCGGGACCGTCGAACCAACACTGAAAGTCGTCGGTTTTTGACCTCTTTGTGAAATGGCACAACATCTGAAAGACAAAGAAGCTTTCCAGAGACTGAACTTTCTCTATCAGGTTGGAAAAATTCTGAATCACTCGCCGTCTTTGCTCTCGGCGTCGGTCACGTGGCGAAGCAGGATTCCTCTCACGTCTCTTCTCTCTACAGGCGGCTCATTGTGTTTTAACTCAAAATCCGGAGAATGTGGAACTTGCCCGCTTTTACTGCTTCACGCAGAAGACCATCACTAGGCGTTTGGTTCTGAGACAGTAAGTTTATTCCCTTTGGAAGTCTGGTTTGCGTTTGTTTCGTTAGTCTGAAGGTTTGTTTTCCTCTAACTCTGAACACGTGCTTCCGGTTGTTATTCGTCACAGCGTTGTTGTGAGAAATGCATGAACTGGATTTCACTTCCTCAAAGCCACATTTCATTAGTAATCCCAGTGACTTTACCGCATGTAGGATTTTTTAATGGGAATTGTAATAATGGCAGTACTACAGCCAAAACCTGGGATGAGAGAAGAAAAGACAGACACACTTGATTAGCATTTATTTATGTCAATAATATTATTTTGATTAAAAGCTGACATTTGACAGAAGTCTACCTGTGAAACCAAACAAAATATTTCTCAATGTAAAATTGTGAGGAGTTTGAAGCTCCCTACAGTACACTATTCAAATTAAAGTTTTAACTTCGAGACAGCCTTTAGTTTGCAGATCACTAGTTTGAGTCTATATAGATAACTTTTTTTCATGTTTTTATAACTTCTGTCTAGAGAGAGAGAGAGAATGGAGGGCTTTGTAATCACCTTGGAAAAGCAAATGAGATTTTAAAGAAAAAAAAACTTCTTGAAGTTCCTGTGAATTAGTTTTTTCACAAAAATTTTGACAACTACTTTGCCTTTGGCATTTGGCAAGTTTTGGTATAGATCATACTTTTGTGATGTGAATTGTCACAGGCTTAATGCAGGGCAGCCATTAATACACTGAAACAGAACAACAATTTAAGATGTTATCCTATATATATATATATTTTTTTTTTAATATTCACCTTCATCTTAAGTATGGGTTTTATACACCTTTTGTCATTTTTGTTTTGAATTTATTGTTTTTTGGCCCCTCTTGTTTTAGTCGGCTTCAGTTCCATAGTCTATCAATAATCAGATTAAAAGCCAATATGATTAAAACCGGATGGTATAAAAACGTATTTATCTAATCAGCTTGGCCCTGTGCAATTAAAATTATGATTGAAGATGGTGTAACCCCTGTTTATTATATGATCAAAGTGTAAACTCAATATCGGATTTACTAACACCTTGTCCATGGCTGTCATGAAATGTCACGGTGAGATGTTACACACCCAGCATGGGCAAATAAACACAAGTGGTTGATGAAGGAGACAACTTTGCTGCATCAGGCTAAATCGTGCTTCTAGCCTGTCTCTTCCTGTCAGCTTTGAAAAAGAAACAATTTTTTTTTTCGATGTTGCAGTTTCAAACGAAGCACAACAAGTGATCACAACAATACCGAAGGGGCTTCTGGGTAGAGGTGGATGTCGGACCATGTGTGTAGGTCACAAACGGTCAGCGTGGGGGAAAAAAAGTATTATAGGATAATCTTTCACATTAATCTCATGTGTTTATTCAGTTTTCGTGTAAAGTGGACCATGTGATCTCTCAATGTGAAAGAATTTAATCAGATTTACCAAAAAGTGACCCTGTGTATCAATCTTCTGTTGTGTGCTCTAAATTGTACCGACATTTGAAACGTTCTCTACACATAAAGTTGGATTTATTCATTTTGTTGCAGAGACCCATCAGTGAAGAGAAATTTTTGTAAGAAGTGCTGTTCCTTGCTTATCCCTGGTTTAACTGCAACAACGAGACAAAAAAGTAAGCCAGTTTTGTCACTTCATGTTTTGCCTGTTCACGTTCTGTTTCATACCGAGGTAACGACAGATTCTTTTTGCTTTCTCCTTCTATTAAAGAACTACGTGGGAAAAATCGTTTCACAGTGATAAAGTGTGTTCTTTGTGGGCAGTCCAAAACCTTTCTGAATAATCCAGATCACTCTTTATGGGTTGATCGAGACGAGGCACAGCTGGAGCTACAAAGCAGTAAAGTAAGTCACCAATAGTAAGACTGTGCACCATTTAGAGATTAGACATTTCATAAGCCCTGTCAAGTTTTCACGTGCATCATATTTAGTTTTCAGCTGTGCTTTTTAAGAATATTTGCTTGATAAAAGCGTAGCACTTGACTTTGTTTTTATTTCCCTCCAATAGATCATGGAACACCAACATAAAGGCGGCCAAAAGACGAAGCCTGCCGAGTCCCCGTCATCTACACCAGCAGCTGCTGACACTGCTCAGTGATCTCTTTTCTCCACAATGTGTTTTCAAATGATTATTTATGAAAATGTAATTTTTGTTTTTTTGTTCGTACATTGGGTGCAAATTTGTATTCTGTTAGTGATGAGTGACAACACAGGCAATGTAAATGCATAGATTTAAATGATTGGAGGAAATAACGGAAACAGATAAAAGAGACTTGTGTTGGTTTTACTTGAAAATATCTTGTGTTTTCCAGACAAACCTATAAAATTAAAGTGAATCCCAAGTGAATATTCAGAATTTTTGTAAAGTTAATATTTGGTCAAAGATCATCTTCACATTTTCTTCTTTTCGGCTTTGTCTCCTTTGGGAACTCTGAACCGTGTCTTCTGGAAATATAGAAGATTCTTGGCAAAGATCCTCGGAATGTGACCCATGTACAAGAGGAGAGCCAGAGTCATGCCTAGAAAAGAAAAATGTATGAATACAGTGTTGCCTTTTAAACAGCTCATGAACATACAGTGCATTATAGTTATTTACCTGTTAGAGAGCCGAGCCAGTAGACGACTGCGTACTCTATGAGGGTGAATCCGGAACAGTAGAAGGTGAGCCCATATGCCAACGCTGGGTTTATGTAAGCTGAGGTGTAGTTGCTGGCTGAAAAACAGAATGAACAAACTATGTTCATATCTTTGAAGGAAGTAGATGGAAAGATTTTCTGTTTACAAGGGGTCAAGAAAACAGACGCATTGATGGTTTAGGAAGAATCAGGTGACCTCAGGCTTACCTATATGAGACAGGAATGTGAGGAGGGCTGCAATCAGGGGGACTCGGATCAGTGCAGACCTGTGTCGGAGGTTTAGGTGGATGAGATGAAAGATGAGTGCACAGATACACTCGGTGAAAAACCCCTGAAGCAGTGAGACCAGCAGGGATGTGCTGCACTCTCGAGACATCAGGTTTTTGATCATGTGCATGTCCGTCAGCTCCAGGTTCCAGTAGTACTCGGCTGCTAGAAGAGCCAGGTGAGCTCCAGCAAACTGGGCTGCCAAATCTAGCAAGGTGTGAAGAGCGGAGGCGTCGAGTTGCAGGAACTTCTGCACGGCGAGGCTGGGATTCCCCGATGCACTTCCACAGATGATGCCATGAGTCAGCAGCACCACAAACAGTATGGTCACGGTCACATCAGGACCCAGGCCCCCGGCCCACATACCCACCTCCACAATGGTCTGCACCTCCAGCCTGCATGCCACCAGCATGAAAGTGGAGGAAAACTCCACGAGGAAGCTGATCTTTGGCCATTTTCTGAGGGCTGTCCGAATCGCGGCTGCAAAAATTACAACAGCCAGGAAGTATCCGAGAGACGCGTTCAGTCCAGACATGGCACAGGTCGGGTGTCCTCTGAAATGAGTGAGGGGTCGACTCCGCAACTGCCCTCTTTCGTTGGACAACGTGGCACATGCACGGACACATTTCTTATCAGAGACACGTCAGGTTTTATCCTACAACCACCTGCCAAAATACACAAGGGTACTCACAAGGTCAGGTCGAGAAGCTGGACTGCATTCAAACAGTAGTTTATATGGATATTTAGGCTTTGTTTCTCAAGGGAAAATGTACTGTAAAACCTCCCCTGCTACTGAGTGACTTTGTCTTGAATATCTCATTTAATGCAACATCTTTATATGTGAGTACTTTCTAAAATCCAGAACATCACCAAAATCAGCAAATCTGATCCTTTCGGAACTTGAATGTCTTGAGATTACATCATGAATGTCCATTCAAGAGATTAGACATACAATTAAGAATAAAATAATGTACTAAATGATCGACAAGACTGTGCAATGCACTTCATTGCTACAAAACAATATGAACAGTGCACATTTCAAACTTCAGGAAAACATACTGCTATTTTTCATAATTAGACATTCACCAGACAATTATCCAGAACTCCAAAGACAAAGGTTAGAGTGAGAACAACTTGTCTTGTTATCCATAAGTGTGCCATTCTTATCTGGTCAAAGAATAGAGATAGTGTCTCACTGTATTATTTTCCTTGTTCCTTGTTCCTTGTGGCAGGTAAACATGACAAAACAAAGTACAATAAGTCCTTGTTAAACCAGTTTTGGTTTAAAAAAAACCTGTCAAGAGTGTTGCTTGCCTTCACCCATCATTAGTTGCTGGTAAGGATATAAACAGCACATAACTGATGAATAAACTCTATACAAGTTTCACCATCTAAAAAGTGGAGAATAGTGGGTTGAATCTGAACAGGGCTAAATTCATATTGGATAACATTTGCAGTACTATGACACCACATTGTGCAGCAGTTTTATATAGTTCTTTCCAAGGAAATGGCATGAAAGGAACCCCCAGAGGCACCACACTGCTACTGAAGACCCCTTTAAAAGGCTCCTGGAGGAAATTTATGGAGATAAAATCATGCCAAAACCCCACAAACCCAAAAGATGTGCTTTACTCAGACCCAACGATTCACAAACAAACTCAGTGTGGTTTGAAAATGCAAAACATCATTTACAAACTAATACATTTTGATTTGCGAATAAGAAACAAACCTATAAAATGAATGCATCATGTGTCAGAAACAAATAGATGTTTTACACAAACAAATAACATCCCTCAAGTGCAAAAAAAAAAAAAATCTTCAAGTACAAAAACAATTCTACAACTACGTGACTTTGGATACACTTTTCCTCTGTCGCATGGCTTCTGTCACGAGTATTCCGCCTTACAGATTCAGTGGACACAATCTGTATCTATTTGTGTGGGAATCTCATTACACTTATTGAATCTGTATCATACAGATTCAATAAGTGTAATGGGGGGGAGGGGCAGGGAACCCTGAAGAAATCCGAGCACACAGTACAGCATTTAGAACAGGTTCACAGCTAAAAGTGAGAACATGCAAACTCCACATAGAAAAAGTGGGCCTGGACTACTATAGCCACAACTTATTCGATTTTGTGTGTGTGTGTGTGTGTGTGTGTGTGTGTGTGTGTGTGTGTGTGTGTGTGTGTGTGTGTGTGTGTGTGTGTGTGTGTGTGTGCGCGCGCGCGCGCGTTTGTTAGATTTGTGTTGTTTTTGTACTACGAAACAAAACTGAGATTCTTTCATGAACCATTAGAGGGGGCTCACACACCACTGCTGATTTGAGTTGGGTAATCAGTGCTCTGCTGCTTGAGAAATGTGCTTTGAAATAGAGACTTCACTAAAAAAATGAATTGCATGACTGGTGAGAATGAATTTTGTATAAAAAATATATTTTTGTAGTTTTGTTATTATAGCATTTTTAACAACAGTACAATTTCAACAATGGTACAAATGAGTGCAATTTTACAGTATTTTAAGTACCTCTGATGATCGATGATCTGAAAAAAAAACATGAAGAATTTATCCATAAATATCATAAAGCCATAAAGCGTCCCTCCAAACTTTTGATTGGCTGAAGCGGGTCATACGTCACGACAGAACTAGGAAGTGGAGCAGATACGTGATTGAGGAGATAAGTCCCTACGCTCAGGACTGTAGCTCCATCCAGCGCTCGCTTTAAGCCCCCGCCGCTGTCATGAACGCGGGTCCGCGGTGTCTGCTCGGTATGTCCAGCTCCGTGCGTGAGCGCTAGCACGATCCCCGCGGCCCCGCACTTGGACGCCGATTACAAGCGGCGGCGTCGAAATGCGTTCAGTGACTCTGTGATGTGCACGCGGAAGTTGAGGAGCGTCGACGTGCCCGTGCGTGCGTGAGTGCGTGTGCGTGTGTGCCGGTGGGTGTGTGAAGCCAGAGGGAAGAGATGGCAGAGCTCACACAGGAATGAGAACTTGTCGGGGATGGCGGACGAACCTCTGACACTGTTTCTGAAGCTGTTCGCCGCCGGGTTTTACGGGCTGAGCTCCTTCCTGATCGTCGTGGTGAACAAAAGTGTGCTCACCAACTACAGGTACGGGTCCCGCTTCACGTCTCCCCCCGGTTAGGCTCCAGAAAGCGGCTACGCTAGCTAACCTAGCCCCTGGAAGTTGTCTCGGCTGAATATTCGCCAGTCAACACAGCGACGGCTTATTAGCTTAGCAGCAACTTTTGGCTAGCGACAGAGCCAGGAGAGCTGAAGTTTGTGTTGCGTTTTGCAGAGCTTTACCGAGCAAGTTCATTGATTTAAGGCGCTGTTAGCTAACCGAAGACTGCCCTGTCCACTTTAGGTTCCCCTCTTCAATATGTGTGGGGATAGGACAAGTGAGTTGGATGTTTCCTCTTCTATACATCCCTCATTCAGAGCAGGCGTGCACGGAGCTGCACTGAGCCCACCTCTCTCCCTCCATGCAGATGCTGGCCACCGTGGTCGTGCTGTGGGTGGGCAAGGCTGCGAGGGTGATCACCTTCCCCGACTTTGATGAGAACATATTTGTCAAGGTAAGCCTCTCCCATCAAAACATCTCCGATTTTGAACCACCGAAACTACAGAGAACGGGTTCGATGAAAACATAGTGGCATCTTTTGGCTTCTGAACTCTGGTCCGTTTAATTTCAATGAGAATTACAAATTCTGTGTCTGATTGTAACGAAGCAAAACATTGGGTTGGGGGCTGGACCTGACACCCTGTCCGAGGAATTGTGCTTGCTTGTTTTATGTTATTGACATAGATGGCTCTATTCAAATAATTGCAGAAGATCAGCATTAGTCAGGTGTGAGAAACCAGTCTTACCTGTCAAGCTGCTTTTATTTACAGCTCTTAGTGTTGTGCATACTTTATTTGGCATTTGTATATCACTAATTTGTGAATTGTGTCTTAAAGATTACTTCCACTAAGCTGTTAGAGTTCCTGCTTGAAATTTCCTTGAATGCATGTTGCCTAACAGTTTACAATCTGGATTACTGTATCTGTTGTGTTCCTCTTAATGTCAATACTCTTCATTGTTGTGACTGTTATTTCTGTTTCTAACCCCAATGTGCCATTCTTGTTTTCCAGACATTTCCTCTACCTCTCCTTTATGTGGGAAATCAAATTACTGGTCTATTTGGAACCAAAAGGCTGAAGTAAGTTCTCTTATAAACATCTTGAGATGCCGAACTTGACCTTGAGCTTTGTGGTTTTGTCTGTTGAGTTTGTTGATTTGTGGAGAGTTGCAGTCCTTATTTTTCTTGCGTGTCAGTCTGATAGTGAAAGCTTTTTAATCTGTTGAGTCCTTCATTAATGATTCAAACATCCTTTTCCACCAGTCTGCCGATGTTTACTGTCCTCAGGAGGTTCTCCATTTTGTTCACCATGCTAGCGGAGGGATTTTTGCTCAAGTAAGAGAGTTCACAACAGAAAACCTGCTCCTCCTGATCATTGTTTGGATGCCTTTTGCTAACCGAATCACCAAGTTTTACTCTTTGAAGACTAGCTATGGCTTTTGCTTGCAGCTCAAAGCAGTCAGATTGTATTTCATTGCGCTCCCCTCTGTGACCTTTGGCAGGAAGAATTACTCCAGACGAGTCCAGCTGACAGTATTTACAATGATCCTTGGAGCATTTGTAGCTGCGAGGTAAGTTGTGTTGCAGCCAGGTGTTTAGGCTGTCAACCACACCAGAATTACTGAGACTACAAAGAGATGCTCTGTGCTGATAGATTTACATTTGCTGATGTTTTTTTTTTTTTTAAATTGCACTGCTCTTTAAGTCATTTGCTCATTGTATATATATCATTTTTAACTTCAGTAATGGGCAGCAGAGAAAGGATTTCAGTGCCCAGGGAAACATGTTTTCATTTGTACACATCACAATGAAACCTGAACTTGATATGTAGCATTTCAGCTGATATTGTCTGCGAGGATATTTGAGATAGACCTGTTAGTACAGAAATACACTTAATTGGTTTCACACTTTATAATGTTTTCCCATTTTTCTTAGTGCCGACCTGTCCTTCGATCTGGAAGGATACATATTCATTCTTATGAACGATGTCCTGACTGCAGCCAACGGAGCGTATGTGAAACAAAAATTGGATGCGAAGGTATGTGGCAGCACTGCCCGATGAATAGTGACCATTGTTGTGTTGGAGCTGATTTTGGCATTGAATGTGAAAGTAGAGAACCAAAACTGTCCTTCAGTGTCTGGCTAAAAGGACCTCGGAGAGCATTAATACCTTGATTTGGTTCTTGTAGCTTACTGTAATTCTGATTTGATAATCAGTGCTCTTCGTATCTTTGTACTTTGGAATTTTGTAGAAACACTGTTGTGCTGCTTTACTTGATTCATTCATCGTCAGTGATTCGGAGACGTCTTGTAGCTCCATTTAGTTGGTTTTCATGTCACATGAGCAGACTGCTGGGCTCTCATGTTACAGCAGAGGCAGAGCTGGATCCAGATTTAGGCTGTGATGTCTGCAGAGCACCATCTGCTCACACTGAGCTCAACAGAGGTGTGTGTGTGTGTGTGTGTGTATGCTGGGAGGGAGTAAAAAAAGATGGAGCCATGTGAAACAGAAATACACAAATGCAAACAAGCGGTTCAAGGTGGAGCAGAGAGACTTGCCATGCGTGACAAGTGTATGCTAGTTAGTGAGGAATGCACAGAAAATTCTTATGAATAAGCGTCTCTGTTCAGGCTCTACGTATTTATGTGTCTGTTCCTCCTTCTGATTCAATGTTCATTTTCTTCTTTCAGGAGTTGGGAAAATATGGATTATTGTATTATAATGCATTATTTATGATACTTCCCACTTCGCTGTTGGCTTACATGACTGGGGATATAGAGAAGGTGAGCTCCTGGACTCTTCTGTTCTGTCTCTTCTAATTGGCTTTTGGTCCGACCACTAAATGGTTTTGTGTGTGGGTCCTTTTAAATTAATTTGATCTGGAGAATTTACATTTTTGTTTCGTAGCTTTCAGGAGTTTTTGGCCTTGTAACTACGTATATATTTATGTGTGTGTGCTTGTGTGCTTTAAATATGAGCTGTCCTTCTGGTCTGCCCAACTGGGGCCCCGCAGCCAAAAGGGCACAAAGATGCTATTATGCACTTAGAGTTATTACAGCAGTACCAACAACTTCACTTAGCTGAATGAGCACAACTCTGAAACAGACTGCCACCCCTTTAAAGCTTTTGGAAACTTTGTGTTGGATTTTCAGGGTTTGCTGCATCACTGCCTTGTTGCCAGCTCTTAAAACATTCCTGGGAACTAAGTGAACTCCCTTCATTTCCTTTTCTCCAGTGCATATTTTACTCTCCCTATCATGCTCACATAAGCAACATATTGTGTGTGTTTTTTCCGTTTAATCTGTTTAGATATTCCCATTTGTCATGCTTGAGGGGACAGAACCAAATCCTTATAGGAAAAATGCTTTAGGTAAAGACATGTGTTAAGGTTTGGTTAGTCAAGGGTTAGTAATGGCCGAAGTAGGGTTGACAGTTTGTTTTTTAACCATGTTGTTGCTAGAAAAATCAGTATTTGTGTGTGCATGCAGCTCTATTCTTCTAAATGTAATTGCACACCGAAACATAATGAGTCTTATCACTGTAGGCTTTCTATTAGGAAAATGAATCTATATTTTTAGGCCAGTCTGAGGGCGGCGTCAGTGGTAATTTTTGGTTGATTTGAGAATAAATCTGAAAGAAAAAGATTAAAGTCAATGAAAACATGTAACAAAAAAAAAAAAAAGGATATATGCATCAGTCAGTGTTAATGTTTTAACCTTCTTTGGAGGGTTAGAAGCCTGACTGCGCTCTAGACTTGAAGTCAGATTGGTGTTGGGAATGAAGTGATCAGAGGCGAAGCTGACATCGAGAAGTAACTTCAGTTCACGGCTGTTTCGGGTTAAACACTTGGTGATAGGCTCCATTACATCAGTGGATGGGTGTCATGTGAAATGATACGTCAGTGCTAGAGTTTAACTCTTTTTTTATTTTTATTTTTTAATGCTGTGTTTCTCACATTAGGCAGTGAATTACGACGGTTGGTCAGACGCGTTTTTCCTCTTCCAGTTCATCCTCTCCTGTGCCATGGGGTAAGAGATACCAGCGCAGTCCAGATCATGTGCAGAGCGTACCATCTGCTCTGAACCATGTTTCTGTGGTCTGTTGGTTATGACATTGCGTTTCGTGCATGCTCATGAACAGTGCCTCATTGCTGTGTTATGAAAAATGATTTCAGACAGTAATGCACGCTGCCATATTTAACTATTATGCGTTTGATTTTTCTTTGTCCAGATTTGTGCTCATGTACTCCATTGTGCTTTGCACACAATACAACTCGGCTTTAACAACTACGATCGTGGGCTGCATTAAGGTGAGCAGGGCTGCGTTGCACGTTCACCCGGCGTATTCTTCTGTACGGGGCAGCAGAGAGAGTTCGGCCTCAATGTCATTTCATTTTTGCAGAATGTCCTGGTGACGTACATTGGGATGGTATTTAGTGGAGACTACATCTTCTCTTGGACCAACTTCATAGGTTTGAACATCAGGTAACAAACCTTTCCACATCGACTTTGGAGAGCCTGAACGCACCTCCGCAACAACATATAGCCTGAGCAGCAGAAATCCAACTCTCTCTATCACTTAACTAAAAAATACTGAAGCAGTTGAGGAGAAATCATGGAAGCCGAGTTTCTCGCTGCTTCGTACAAGAGCAAAGACACAACAGGCATTGTGCTAAAATACTCTGCAAATTAGTCACCAGAGATGTCATGTCTGTAACTGGTTTAGCAGAGAAAGGTAGTGTTTGTCATACAGGTTGCTTTTTTTTTTTTTTTTTAAAGAAATGCCAGCAGAAAACATGAAAATGCAGGTCTGCAGGTTTGCTAGTTTTCTGCAGAGCGCAATTCATTTTGACAGGTTGGTGATGACTTTTGTTCACCACGTGAAAGCTCACTTAAGAAAAAAAGAAAATAGACATGAGAGGAAGAAATCTGTTCTTACTGCTTAATATCAAATTCACTGTTAATCCAAACCAAACTGAACATTAGAAAAACAAACGGTGACTTTGCATATAAACCAAAGTACAGGCACACCCTAAAAACAAATCAAACTCGGCATGTCAGAGATGATAGCTGTGGTATTGGAAGTTTCTTGGCAACCACTGACAGGATTGAAAAAAGGTGAACAGAACTGCGTCATAAACTGGAATTACCCATGAGACATTGCGCCTGCGATATCAGAGTTTTTCCTACTATGCTGAAGCTGAAAGCCTTGAGTTCACCCCAGGCTTTTCAGTCAATTCGTACCTTTAAAAGAACAGCAGGAAGTAAACTTGAACACGTCGCCACCCATGTGCCGTAACAAAAGGGGTTCAGGTGACATGTTGGCATTCATCACCTGGATTTTCAATCTGCTAAGCATCTATTTCAAAATGACCTCATTTTTCTGAAGCAGAAGAAAACAGACTCCCAGAGACTGAGGGAAGACTGACCGATCGATAAAATGTGTAAAATGACTCAGGAGAACATGTTTTCTATAAATTTGGTTCGTGTATTTAAAGTTTAACTGTGTACGTGAATAAGAAATTTGAATAAATCTAAAGGAAAACTTAACAACTTTTGCATAAAACTGAATCAGAATAGCATAAAACGTATCGAATCACCCAGAATACTACTGTCATCGATATGCGGCAGGCTTGCATGTCGGCTCTTGTAATGTGTTCTAACAAGTTTATCAAGATTCAGACAAGCTATTTAACTTATGTTTGTAAACAGTAAAATGAGTGTTTGTTCTGTGTGTGTTCTGCAGTATCGCTGGAAGTCTGGTGTATTCCTACATCACGCTAACAGAGGAGCAATCCAGCAAAGCGCCTGAAAACACCAAGATGGAAATCAAGGGCAAGGTGGTCGTATGACCGAGACACTGGATTTTTTTCTTTTTTCTTCCCTTTTGCTGACAGACAAGAAAACATTTTTTGTTTTTTTGTTTGGTATGACTTTATTTATGGAGCATTGATCAGTAGCGGAGATGTGGGAGTGGCAGGAACTGTGTTTCAGAAACCTGTCTGCTGTCATCCAGCGTCTCCTTCTGCTGCCATGGTTACGAAACCTCTCAGAGGGGTCATAGGTCATTTGTAGATGGTGTTTTTCCTTTTAAATATTTGTATTTTGATACTGTACTTGTTAAATATTGGAAACAAGGGAACACAGAGCTTGTGCTATTGATATTTAGACTCTGAAAACTTCAGTGTTGGGGAAACTGTTACAGTGTTTGAAAGCAGGCGATCCTATCGGCTGTTTTCAAGCATCGCTGTCCGAGGCTAACTCATGGGAATAATAAGTAATGGCTATTTTGAAGGCACAATCCTTCTTTGATACTGCCTTTTCAGTTTTGCTGTTTACAAGGAATGTAACTTTAGATGCCTTCTGAGCACAGCGAGATGCACTCACACTGTCATTTTCTGTTGTTTCAGTCTTTATCGGAGGACATTTCTTATTTTTCTTACACTGATACAGGCTCGTTCCAGACCGACGGTACCGACGGTGATCTAACCTCAACCCTCAAACTACCAAAGTAGATGGTGAGCGGGCTGTTGGTTCACAACAGGGAGCATGGCTCAAAGTTTCCTCCCTCTTTTTTTGGGGGGGATTCTGATCTGAAATGACAGTTTACATTTTGCTCCCTTTGTATTAGAGAATGTTACTTGTGCACTCTTCAAAGCTGTACCTGCTTATCCCTATGCAGAATTAACATGCAGTACCTGTACTTAAAGGGTTTGTTGTTTGTCACTGGGAGGTCTATTCAGGTGTTTCTATTTCACGTTATGGCACTTTTAACTGAGGTGGCACCTGCAAAGAGGTGGAAACAAACGGACCCACTTTCTGTTACATTCACTGTTGGGATTGAGATTAAGATTTATGTACTTTCCTTACATGTAGGTTTATGGGTTGTTGTTTTATTTTTTGTTTTTGTGAGTATTAAAACAGGATCTTGGTTATTTAAACATTTAATAATCAGGTACGAGTGTTGGCTCTTTTTTTTTGTTTTTTTTTTTTACTTTTTTATCTGCATCATTTTGTATTTATTACTTTTTGGACTAATTCTTTTTCCGGGGGGATTTGCTGGTGAAGTGTCGATGAGGATCTCATCTCAAACAGAGTAATGAGGAATTTGTAGCTGAAACACATTGATGTATTTTTGCATTAAAAATTCTGTTCTCACGTGTTCTGTTTGAGTGTCTATTTCAAATCTGAAATCTCCAAGTTTCTTTTCAAGCATGTGTAAACTCCGAGCAATGCCGATTTTGTCCACTGGATGGCAATGAACAGTCTTCAATAGGAAAAGGATTTTTATTTTCTTTATTTAAGCCACGAAGCTATTCAGTGATGAACTCATATGTATGGTGAAAATGCTGAAAATACCTAAACATGGTAACAAAAGAATGATTAAAAAAATAAATCAATTGACTAATCAAACAAAATTTAAGAAAAACTTTCAATACAGGATTTAATTACTGAGGGGTGGGAAAACAGGCACTATGGTGTGTTTGCATTTATTCTTTGTGTTAAATTGGAAAGTATTTTACTGTTGTGCTATTCTTAACCTTGAGAGGGTCGATCTTTTCTCCTCTCAGTCTGTTAGTTATTTAGACTATATAAATTTGGTACCATCATCATCTGATAAAGCAGTGACAGCTGAAATTTTTTTCATCACATCAAAATTATGATGGCATGAAGAGTAATGTTTTATTCCAATTCTCAGACTTTGCACAACTACTTTGAGACAGCTCGGAGGCGCCAGAATCTCAAATGATATTTTTCTTGTAAGCTATTGGGTTTTCCCATTTTATGGCCAAACCACTAACAAGCCCATTCATATACATGGAAATGTTATTATTCTATAATACAATACTGAACAACACATACAAGGCCTACTTTTTAAAAGTGAAATAGTTCTTTTTTCTCTCTCCAGTTTTATTAAAGGACTGTTTAAATCAGGGATTTCAAACTGTGTTGTACATATCTGTATTGTAACATCGGGCAACCCACACTCTTCTTTGAATTTTTGTTACATTACAAAGTTATTTTCAGTATAGTTATTTCTTACAATACATTTGTTTTTGAAAAAAAACCATGAAATCTCTTTAAAACTGTCATCTGATATTCTTTCTGAGATGTTGGGGCGTACAGTACACACCCTAGTTTCAGTGATATCTGCCGATGGCATTTAAACTACTTTTACTAAAACAGTAAAACACACACTGGCATTATAGGAACAGCAGATACATTTATGAAAAATTATAGTTCTCTTGTTGTATTGTTCCCACCATATAAAGTCACTTTTTTGAGCCAGATAAAACCTTCACACTGGCAAGTTTTCTTGCCTGATATACAACCTGTTTTGAGTTACCTTTAACTTCCAGCATGATAAATTAACCTTTAGTCACCGAGGGACAGAACATATCTCACAGAAATGGTAGAAAAAAAATAATTTTAATACAAGATCACACCTGATGAAACACCTTTGGTACAAACCCACGACCACAAACCAAATGAGCACGCCGCACAATTTTAACACCATCCCAGTAATCAGAAAATTAAACGATCACACTGTAAGATGTTTTGTTTGGACACAAAACGGTCGAACGACCTGCAGGTAAAATCACAGACATGTATACACCATAAATCGAGCGATATTGCATTGCTTGTGTGGCACCCTCGTCATTAGTCCAGTTTTTACAAAGAAATAAAAATCTGCTCTTTGCTGCAGTGACCTCAGTGACTGCTTGTTTTTATGTGTTTGATCAGCACAAAAAGCAAAAACAGATCAAATAATTTCACTGAAGGACTTACAACAAGAAAGTGTTGTTAAAAGGCTTTAACAATATCAATAGGCACAGAACACAGATCACCTCTGCAGGACATGTGAATTATGCTTAAAACAAAAAAAAAAAATCCCATGACTCAAAACAGCGTGATCTCAAAAACAACGTAGTGTCAGTTTGAAGTCAGACTGAAACACTTGCACTCAGATCCACTAATGTCAAACAACCTGAAGAGTTAGAAATGTTTCTAAACAGACAATGATGCATAGCTTAGTTCCCTTTTATAAAAATAGAAATCCCTCACCAGAATGTACAAACACACCCGATGTGTTTTCATATAAGGCACATTATAAGGCGGAAACCAACACAGACTTGGCCTTTGGCTGTTTAATCTTCAACAGACTGTCCTGTGGGGTCACAGTGACACGGTCACACAACTTATTAAGGTGCAAAACCTGCAATCACATTTTAAATATTTCAATATCACTGAAAAAAAATATTTATCTCCTGTACATTATAAGTGAGATAATTATGGTCTTCAGTTTAGAAAATATCTGGTCTATTTTTGGTTTTGGGGACTTCTGAACTAAAACGATGAAGAATAGAACAAACCAAAAGGCTGAAAATATTCCAGTTAATGTGTAAAAAGATGAGCCTGGTTCACTGTTTGAAGGAAACTTTGGAAAAAAGCTAACTTTTAATTATAATTTTTTCACGTTTTGAGAGGCACTTGTGTGTAATAAGTACAGAAGCACAAGGCTGTGTGAAGACACACCGATATCAGAAATGTGTCTGTAAGCTTAATTCTTGGAGCTAAGCCAGATGTTACACAGCACTGTCATGTACAATACTACTAAACTAATATCAGAAAATCTGGGTCACATAAAGCATGAGTACTGAAGTCCCTTGAGTGAGGCTGGAAAACATTTTTTCTTAAGACGCGAACGGATCAACAAGAACATAGCAACTGACGTAAGAGATCATTGTGCTTGATTTGACAACGTATTCAGACTTTATAACTGATATAATGTGGTTTGATCTACACACACAGAAGCCTTTCAAACTGCCAATCGTTTGTTCCAGGGTGGGTTGGCATTCATTTCTCATCACTGTCTGAGCGCAGTGCATGAAGGCAGACGGGTTTTCCCACCTGCGTGACGGCTGTGGAGGTTACTACAGTGGGGAGCGTCTGCCGCGTGTAACTCCACGGAGTTACACGTCGTGAATCTGTGCCTCTATTTGTTAAAGAAAGAGTCACACAAGGCTGGGTCAAAGCTAGACTCCGTGTGAATCTGAAGGAGCCTCCGTGTTTGTGTGAAAGGGACTTCAGACTGAAGCAGACATGCCTTGAATAAGCACATTTTAAAGATCCTATGAAATGATAAGGGAGCGGTAAAATTGTGTGTCGTGGAGTAGAATTCATTCAACATTCTCAGTGGCTAATCCTGCTGAACCTTAAACCCCTCCGGGCACTTTCCAAAATGCATTTCCACCGGTACATATCCTATGTACAGGAAGTCATCAGACATCCAGTCCTCCATCTGTTTTCTGTTCTGTCTTATCTACGTCAGGAAAGCGTGGAGCCAGCCTGAACTATATTAATGTGTTGTTCCACTGCTCATTCATGCTCGCCTACAAAACATCAACACTGTCATTGAGAGAGGCCACTGAATAGAGTACAGGTCTATTGTAGCTCTGGTGATCTCAATACAATCCACCTCAGGCCTTACAAATATGTATTACTTCGAATTCAGACTTTAATGGAAACTGTTTGTGGGCAGATATTTCTCTGAGGGTTGACAGAGTGGTTTCACAGAACTGCAATTATGTGATGTGCACGTGACTCCCTTTTACCGTCCCCCACAAGGATAGATTAACACACTAAAGAATAAGTAATCTGAAGAAATTAGCGAGCGTCGAGAGCTGCGATTGTCCTGGCAGCAGTCAACCCTTTTAACGAGCTGGTAGCAGCAAGGAGAGCTAAAGATAGTGTAACCTTCCACTGTGACATGTGAAGTGCACACACACACACACACACCAGCACACTGCTGTTCTTACAATGCAAACATGAAAACATGAGGTAATCCGGACAAACCTGTGCCACTTCACTGTGAACAGCTATTATCACTACGCCCAAACCAGATGAGCAGGAGTGAGCAGCGCGGGAGCAGCTCCCGAGCCGACACTGTCTTTCCGCTGCACATGCACAGTCTAAAAGGTGCAGTGCAACAGGCTTTAATCTGATCCGGTGTATCTGATACTGCTGACATAAAGTCTTTAACACACTGCACCTACTTTAAGTCAGGCAGTATGCTGTTCTACTGTAAAGGAGAAAGTAAAAATAAAGGGAAATCTGAAGGCGGACGCCGCTTTCAAGACACTCTAGGTGAAAGGTGAAGCATTAGTCATTGCCCTCACTGACTCATTTCCAAAATTCAAACATGAGACACCAAATAAAACACATCATGTACAAAAGAGCAATGCTTGGAGAGTGAGTGATATGGAATAGATATAAAATTGTCCAGCTGCTGTGGAGACGTCTCACAGCGCCGCCAGGTTCTCAGCCATGTAGCAGAGGCTGTAGAAGTTGCATCCTATGCAGCAGAGGTTGCAGAGAGACGACAGCAGTCTATACAGCCACAAGCGGTTGCTGAGGTGCCTGTATTTCAAATCCGTCTCGCACAGCTTGGCGTACGCTTCGCGGTTGGACGACAGGCCGATATCCTGGCCCAATCCACACGCCTGCTCAATGAGATGCATGTCTGCCATGATCTCTGAGGTCATCTGACCAAACCACTGAGCGTTGACGGCCGCGACCGTCACCGACACAAAGAAGATGAAGATCTGGAGACGAAAAGCGACAGAGAAAGAGACTGAGAAGCTGCGGGAGCTACAGAAGATGACGACGAAGATGATGACGACGGGAAAGAGAGAACAGACCTGAAAGGCTTCCCGTTCATCCAGCAGGTCACAGGGATGGTACACAGCATAGATGGTGAGGTTGAAGAAGGCGCAGGCCGACCCAAGGTGGAGGTAGAAAGGCACAAGGCGACTCTGAATGAACCCGTAAGTGTGTCTGTTCAGGTGGTTGTCCATCACAAAGCCTGCACATAAATTAGAGCAATACTTTAGTGCTTCATGCTTCAAATATCTACTTTGTAATACAAATGTGTGAATTGCTGAAACAAAACGATAATGTATGAGAACTTCGCATAGTCATTCATTACAAAGCAGCAGCTACATTCAAGACCATGTTAAAAAAATACACCAATACAAGAATTGAAGCAGATTACAAAGTGCAAACTGTATCTGTGAAATTACACACTCCAAAAAGAGCATTAACAAGTGTAATCCGTCTCTTCCTCCCCTGCTGAATGCTGATGCAAAGCTCAGTTGACATTAATCATTGTGCACCAGCAGTCAATTAAAGTGACTAATGTCTGGCTTGTGGACAACTTTCTCAATGAAGTTGCTCAACAAACAGTGAACACAAATATCTCAGTTCAAACAGCGCCTGTGTAAACAGGGTGGAGTTTGGGTGAAGTGGCAAAGTTAGCTGAGGAGAAAAGTGTGAGAGATTACAGAAAGATAGTAACAATCATCTGGGCCTGCTGGCGCCCATTGTAACTGCCTTCTAACAGAAATTAATGCTGAATATCAGAGTGTGTTCTGTCCACTTATTTTAAGACGATGATCAGGAGAGCAAACACATTCCTTACACTTTGTCGTGTTTCGTCTTCACTTGTTCATTTTTCGTGTGTGTGCATGTGTGTGCGTGCGTGTGTGATACCAACTTGAAATGAAGGTGACCCAAATCTGCATGCCCCAGTAGGTGGAGAGCAGCAGAAGCTGCAGCAGCTTCACGGTGAAGGTGGGCTCCTGGTCGGTGGCCATGCTCTCCGGACACCACTCTGCTCTGCAAAATATCCGTCTGACTCTCTGCAAACATACAATCAATCTGTCAAAATGCAAGTGACATGATTTCAGAAGCCTTGAAACCTTTTAATATTTCTCTATTTTACTTGATTCTGACATAAAACAAGACTGAGAGCACAGAAGCTTTTAAAACTCAGACGGATGAAGGGAAATAAACTGTGAGACATTTCCTCAGCTACATTTTGTTTGGATGTGAAAAATTGACCCAGCGAGCCATCATAAAAATAGATATGGGTGGAAGTCAAACAGAAAATCCAAAATGATCAGTCCATTTCACAGAGGCGAAGACACTGTGAGTCATTGAGAATACAGTACAATAACTATACTGACAACTGAACATGAAAACTACACAACAGCAACAACAGCAAGGAAGCAACTCAGGTTATTCCCATCCATCTTCTAACCCACTTCATCCTTTCCAGGGTCGCGGGTGGCTGGAGCCAATCCCAGTTGCTCTGGGCGAGGGCGGGGTTCACCCTGGACAGGTCGCCAGTCTGTCGCAGGGCTGACACTTATAGACAGACAACCATTCACACTCACACCTAAGACCCGTTTTACAGTGACCAATTAACCTGACATGCATGTTTTTGGACTGTGGGAGGAAGCCGGAGTACCCAAAGGGAACCCAAGCACACAAGGGGAGAACATGCAAACTCCACACAGAAAGGCCCCGAGCCCTGGCCGGGACTTGAACCCCAGACCTTCTTGCTGTGAGGACAGAGCACTAAGCACTGCGTGACCGTGCAGCCCTTTAATATTCCCATAATTCTAAATATAACAATCCCTTTATCTGATTAAAAAAAAATCATATAAATCATATAAAGGACTGAGCGTGATCTAAAAATGAGGGAGAACTGAAGTGAAAATGGTAAAAAAAAATGCTACATTACATGCAATGTCATAATAATCAACACAGCTAAAACTGTGAATTCTTTATTGATATTATATTTGTTTTAATTACTGAAGGTAATCATGAGACTATTGAGTGCTGTCTTTTTTTTTCCATTCTTTGCTACTACTATCCAATCTATCAAGACTTACTTGGCTCATTGTATCAGATGGTGATAAGTGTTGCTACCAACTTGCAAACAATGTTCACTGTTGTGAAAACCACAAATTTAATCTATTGTCACTTTGACTTCATTTCTTATGAGTGTGTCCATGTCCCACCACCACCTCTTCAGAAGTGGAGTAGTGTGTTGTCTTTGCAGTTCATTATATTTTTCCTTGATGTTTGACTTCTTGCCTATTGCTACTTAGTGAATTGCAATGTTGAATTCTTGAAGAGAAACACAACATAATAGAGGACAATGCTACATCAGACTGGTCAAATATATTGACATAAAGAGAATGAATAGACAGTGAATGGACGGGGAAAAAAACGATCTATTTCATATCAGTCTATTATGATATGTATATGGTGAGTGCTGATATTGTGATGGTGATAAATCTGCAACAAAGCATGGCTAATCTAATCATACAATCACCAATCACCTGATAAGCCCGTTGAGTCAGATTCACTGCCTGAAAAGTGCTGCACAAATAGAGGTGAAATGACTTACGGGAATGCAAATCACGAAGCTTTTCAGTCAGCACACACTGCCAATTTCAGCCTGATTTTTGTCAAACATCAAAGCTGTACTTTTTATTACCAATCACACCAGCTTTTGATGTAAAATTAACAATGTTAGGAGAGAGCTTTAAGTATTGTTTCTACCCTTTTTACAGCATAATCTATTTGATTTTAATACTTGAAATCAGATCGAGATGAACAAAAATCAAATAGAGAATAAAGCTTGATGATTTTGTAAAACACACAGTTATCATACACAAAGAAAAATCACACACACATCACACAGTGCAGCAGTGAACAAGAGGCCAGAGGATCCACAGGTTCCAATCCAACAGGTCAGGTCACTGAGGTCACTGTGGCTCCATAAGGATGACCCTTGACCCCTCTGTTGCCCACCACATCCCAAAAATAGGACCTGTAAAATGTAGTAAATAGCATTTCCCCAGAAGTAATAGAATGGTAATAAATTACAAACGTCTAATTGGGACAGAAGGGGTTTTGCTCTTGACGTGAATATTCAAGCCACAGTTACTGCAGGTTAATAAACGGAAAAGCAAGACTGAAATAAGAACTGAGGTCTTTTATTTACTCGGATAGAGAAGCGTGGAGTGGCCGTGATAAAGGGGGCGTTGGGCCAGGTGTGTCTGGAAACTTCCGCATTGTTGTCAAGGAAACTGCGCCGCTGCGGCGACCTTACCCCGTAAACACCCAATAAAACCACTACTTCAACTCTGTAACTACTCTCTAAATGTTCACCAACGGACCCGCAGGTTTTAGCCTGTTTGTTTGTCTGTTTGCTTGTTTAACTACAGTAAAATCGGGATATAAGCGACGCTACGAGGCTGACGCTCATCCTCAAAGTCACCTTTACAGAAGTGAGTTTTCCCACTTTAACACCGACAGCTGGCCGGGCTGCTCTCCCCCCGTCTGCAGCTAGCTGCGCTCCGCCGCCCGCTGCAACCTCGCTCCCCTGCTGCGAGCAGACAAACCCCGGAGTGGCTGTGAAATCTGCCTTGTAATATACACCCGGAGTGGAGCTTACCTGCGTGGTGGGACACTCCGGACAGCCCGACTCTGCTCCTCCGACCGCAAACTTACCCAACCGGCTAGCTCGCCCTGCAGCTCTCCGAGCGCAGAGGCAGGAAGGCGGAACCGCCGGCGGAGAGGGGGATGTGTCCTGAAAACATCTCCGTCTGGCTCTCTCTGCTGCACACTCTGGTTCCTCCGGTGCATCGATCCTGAGCGAGGTGGGAGCATGCTTGTGCGCCATGGATCGCTTCTTAATTCTCTCATCTCATCTCTGTATTCTCCGGGTCAGCTTCCCATTTCAAATCATGTACTGAAGCATGTGTCACCATTGGGAATCTTCCCTTTTACTCTTGCAGTGAGCCTTCTCTCTCTGTCCTGCCCATCCTCTCTTCAACAGCATAAACTAATGAAACAACCCTGCAACATGGCATTCTTTGGTGTTACTGATGGAAACAATGTGTGTCCATAATAGTCTTCAGGTTGTAACACTCCAAAGCCTGTTCAACACATCTGTAAATGTGTGCATGGGCGTGTATTTTAGCAGTCATGACAAAGTCTCCTGTGTTTTCAGATGAAATAGTTTTTAATCACTTAATCCAAAGTCACACAGATCACAGATCAACATCAGAATTGTTGTCATATGTTTCAAAAAAATAGTTTTTTTCTTCTTCATGATCACAAAAGTATTATTTGAAAATGTGTTTGAAGACTAGCCTAGGGATCTTGAGTTCAAACACAATGGCACTTTGAGAACAATGAGATAACGGCATTGAAATCCGCAGAAAAGTTACACAATGTAGAACAAACAAATATTTGGTTTGATTTTAAAAAGGCCTTATGAGGTTTGAGTCAAGCAGCACAGGAGATTGGAAACACAATGTTAAAAATAAGCTGTCATGAAACAAATGGATAGATTTATGTGAAAATATTTCTTCTCCCTCTTCACAGTATTTGTGTATGAAAACAATATCAGTTCTACCTTCAATAACATTCAGAACAATGCTTCAGAGTATTATAGTTTTTTTTGTTTGTTTTTCTGAGAACTGTAAAAACTTGTAGCTGTAGGTAGTAGTGTAGGATTTAGAGAAGCAGACTTTGAAGGTTCAAATCCCGCTGCTGATAGGTCGACAATGACCCCCGCTGCTTCCCCAGTGCTGCATCGAGGCAATCCACTGCTCCAGCGTGTTTAGTTAAGGTTAACTATAAACTGGATGGGGATGAATGCAGAGGCGTAATTTCTCCAAAATTACCAATGAAGTGTGCTTTCTGTCACCAAGCGGCAGACAGTGCCTCGGTGGGTCTGTGACGCAGGGCTGATGGTGGTGGTGGTGGTGGGGGTGGGGGGCGTCAGTGTCTGGCAGATTTACAGATTTTGTCGTAAACCTCCGGGAATGCCTCTTTACAGCCCAGTTCTTCTCTCAGTCTGTGGTACAGCTGTCCATCAAACATCTCCCAAAACTCCTCTCGTTCCATGTACACATCTGCATACAGCATCTGGAACCTGCAGGTCAGTGGCACAGCATTCAGATTCAGAACATGAATTTCACAGCTGCAGTCTCAAACGTGTTTTGAGACTGTTTTTATTTTTATTTTTTTTATCTGAATTCAAAGTGCCACTAAATGGCTATGTGATTCTGACTGTTGATTATATAAACAACTTTTAATCATAATTAAATGTTACGCTGAAGACTCACCCATGCACATCTCGCACAAACTTCTCCAGCTGACGTGTCGACGCTTTAGCCTCAAAGTGTTTGACTTTGGGTTCGCCATAAGCTCCAATATCCACGTAGAGCTCCTCTTCCTGGCCTTTGGGGTGCACCATGCCTCTGCTTGGTGGCAACCGGAATGGACACAGCCACAGAGGGTAAACCTGGAATAACACAAAATATTAGTCAGAGTCATATTTCATTTTAATTTAGGAAATACCATTTACACCACTAGGGGGCTGTGCTGTGCTATGGAAGGGATTGGCACAAATCAGGATTCCTGTCAAGTAATTTAATCTGTAGATAAGATGTGTTATCGTCTTTAAATGGAGAAGTAAAGGGTGTTGTATTGCATTGCATCATTTTTGTGTTGCTGACTAAAAGAAGAAATATTGACAACCAGCCGTAGCTAAAACTCTGCGGTTCAGTCGCTGTACCATTTATGTGAATTTTTCTTACATTCATGTCCTTGTGCATGCGTGTGATGGAGGCCTCCAGGTGCTTCATGGGTACCAGCACGTCCTGGACCACGTGGTGCTGCTCGTAGAGTCGTCTGATGGTTTCCCCCTGCGTGAGCTTCAGGAGTGAGATCTTAGGGGGGACCATCCACCCAAACAGCCAGCGGAAGATGGGGTTGTTCCCGAAGGGAATGATATCCTGCAGAAAAAGGATGTATATTCATTTAAAGTCCAAGATTACACATCAACTTCTTTAATTTATTAGCTTTTGATTAGCTCAATTTAGCAGCATGTATTGCAGAAAAGGTGTCGCTCAGTGATTAATGATAACACAATTGTATTAATTATTTTGAAATTTTAAATTATAAAATAATTTAAGATTTCCGACTACAGGTATTGAAATTAAATTTATTTAAACACAGTAACAGCGATCGTGTGCTTAAGACCAGTTCCATCCTAGTCACCTGCTACTATATTCCACCAGAGGGCAGTCCCATCTCACCAAACAGCTTGTCACCACCACCACTCAATGATCACAGATCAAGAAATGTCTGACATTTTAATCAAAGTATCACTCAGTCCAGTTCCTGTCTACAATGTCTTTGCACTGCTAACTCGTTAAAAAAAAAAAAAGAAAAGCATCCAAAAGCTCAGAGGTGACCCCTTTAGGTTTCTGTCAAACCAATGCTATGCATAATTCATTACACCATTTACTGTTACAGAAAACAAAGGATGCCAAGCCTTTCTCAGTAATGGCTAATGGTGTGTGTGCAGGAGAGAATAAGACGGGGGGTGGGGGCGGAGGTGGGGGCATTAGAGCATTAGTGTCTAATAAAGAGAAGTGAGCAAGCAAGTTGGTAAGATGATGACAAGCTAAAATCTGGCAGATATATGCAGGCCTTTAAAAGAAATCCTAGCGCCCAGGGACAGACTGGTCTTGCTTGAGTGTGTTCTGTGTGTACCTGGAGCTCCCAGAAGATGCTGCGAGTGTGTCTGTGATAGTACTGCCTCAGAGGGATGTACTCAACCCCAGAGCGGTCTTTGTTCAGGTAGCTCTCCACGTGTTTGAAGAACCAGGGTTTAAAGTGCAGGCCAATTCTGTTCACCTTAAGTCAGAGAGGAAACAATGAAGTTAAATGTGATGATTTGTGAAAACACATCTTTGCACGTAAATTTTCAAACGGCTCACCTTGTCGGGCTCTGCATGGTCGGTCATGGTTCCCGTCATGATCACAGCAGTGTTCTCACTGTACTGGATTCCCTCGACAAAGGCGTTCTGCTTGTTCTCCGATGCTTCAGTGAAGCGTCTGCAGATGTTCTCCAGTCCTCTGACCGGCTCATAGTGCAGCTTCACCCATGGCTTCGCCGGGATTATTTTAATCTCCGCAGCAACCAAGAACCCAAGAGTGCCGCAGGACCAGGGGACAGCATGGAACAGGTCTGAGTTCTCCTCCTGTAAGAACAAGAATAAACCCAGACCCGGGTCACAGTTCTGAAGATTAAAGTTTTTTCTTGTTTCCCTCATTTACTGTACTAATAAAGACCTGTGATGTGGGTTGGGGAGTTCAACGGCTTGGAGAATTTGATTTGAGAGTTTGATTTTGATGAAGGCGCCTTCTCCCTCTGCAGTCCATTCTAGTGGATCAGAGTCGGTTGTGCAGTTTTGATCCTTTGGCGGAGAGTATGGTTTATTTCTGTGTATTCACTGACAATATTTTTGCTGTAGTTGGTGAAGCCCAGAAAACTAATCATCTCTTTCAATGTTGCTGGCTTTGGGTGTGATAATATCGTGTCCTTGTGATTTCCTGTAACTGATAGGGCCTTCTCACTCACCACTCTGCCCAAAAAGGTTACTCGGGGTCGGCACAGCTGGAGCCTCTGTTTAGACACTTTAAATCCTTTTTCTTCAAGCCATTTTAGGAGATGAGCTGTTGCTTCGGCTGTGACTTTTTCTGTTGAGTTGGATATCAATATATCGTCGACATATTGGAGGATGGTCACGTCGGATAGGATAGTTAGTTCCTTCATTAGAGTTCTTAGGGCAGCATTGGACAGAGAGGGGCTGCCACTGAGTCCCTGTGGTAGCATGGTATATATTGCTTCCCTTCATAAAAGAACGCATTATTATAAATATTTCAGGGAGTCTTTAGTTATCGGAAGGCAGAAGAACGCATTTGAGAGATTCCATTACTGTAAAGAACTTGTTCTTTTCTTCTATTCCAGCCAGCATGGTGTCAGGATTCAATGTGATATTTTAAAATCAGCAATTATTTCCCTCAAGTCGTGTACCAGCCGGTAGTCAGCCTTTCCGGGTTTTTCTACCGGGTCCAGTGGTGTGTTGTAGTTAGCTGTAGTTGGCTTTATTGTGCTCCAGTGTCCAGCATGAGTCTAGTATTTTCTCGTTTATGATTAATTCTACAATTGGTTCAGGGAATAATTTTGGATGGAACCCAGTGTCAGCAACTTCTCCACCCCTTGGAGGACCTCCCAGGCCTCCCGAGGGCATCGTGATGATTTGGGGGCTGGTACGGGTTGTTGTGTTGTGCAGGGCAGTTGTGTGCGTCTGTGCTTTACCTTTACTGTGTTTTATCATGCAAAGCACTTTGTGCCATACTCATTATACAAAAAGTGGTCTACGTATAAATAACATTTGGTGTGATTTGATCTATTAATTCCATTAATGCAGTGGATGCTTGTGATCTGAATTCATTTTGGCTTTCAGACTGCAGTTTGTGTTTGTCAACAAATGTGTCTGCTCTGTGAATAAATAATTTTTCTAAGATTTTGGAAATTCGTGGGAGTAAAGCTACAGACCTGTAATCACTGACTTATTGTCTGTTTCCAGATTTGCATAATGGCCTCCTATTTACAGTTTTACTTTCTGTGGATTTTTCCATCATTATGTTTAGTGAGACTATTTCTCCCTCTGAAACTGACAGGACACAATACAGACATTATTTTAAAATTTAGTAAAGCAGCTCTTAATTGGCCAACAACTCTATGAGGTCTGGTTAGAAATGTAATTATTATTTTACCTTTAAAAAATTTTTTTAGCATTTGTATACAATCAGGATCTTTTTTACTCTCGGGACAGTTTTTTATTCTCCTGAAGACACAGAACGCCTTTCTCAGTTATTCTCATGCAAGGCCTGATGTGTGGTTTATAGTCCTCTTCACTAAGCAGTCAATCTGTTGAGCGATTAAGCAAGTTATTTTAAAGTTTCTTAGTAGTCTGTTGTTTTTTGACGAGGATAAATCTCAGTAATCCTCCCAGGCTGTTTGGCTTCTGCTCTTGCCAACATTTTAGAGTGTAGTTATTCATTTTGTCATAGTTTAGCTGCGCCTGCACATGGTGAAGTAAATACCACACAGTGATCTGATGCTGGCGGAAGTAGTTTTTCGATCCAGAGGAGGTGGAAGAGTCAAAACCAAGTGGTAAACGCCTCTCTGTAGCGAGTGAGTGCAAAGGTGGGAGAGTCGGCTCTACCAGTGTCCCTTTTTTCTACTGCCTCAGGTTCAGGATCCTTAAAACAAAAATCACACTGAAAAAGGATTCCACACACACCGATGGTTCTGTCTGATGTGGTCTACAGTGGGGGATATAGGGTCCTGTTATCAGGGTGTCAGGATACACAGGACTCAGTAGCTAATCCCACTGGCTACATTCACACTTTGCATGATCATTCAGAATACGTTTTAAATGCCGCCTCCAACAGAGTGTGAACGTGACACAACTGGACAATGAACACATGAGCCAAAAAAAGCGTGTAGCAGCTGGTGGTAAATTACTAAGGGGGGGGCTTCATCATTCTTCAGTTTGAGAGCGTTTATAAACCACATAGTGATAGAGGACTTTAAATTTTCAAAACCTTCTCTGTGCATTAGCCAATGATTTATTTTCCATAATGATATTTCAGTTCTTTCTATTACCATCTATCTACAAATATCAAACCAGGCAGAAGAATATGAGTAAGTTAGATGAGTAAATAGACACATATATTCAGTGGCGTCGTTAGGCTAATTTTAATGGGCTGAAGACCCCCTAAAACTTTCTCAAGCCCCCCTAAATAGTTTGGGGCTATTTAGAAGAAAACAAATTAACAAATGAATGTTTTACATAACGTGGAATACGATTTTCAATGAATGTTCATATAACCATTCAATAGATACCCAAATATGATCAATAGAAAGTCCCATGTCATTAATAAACCAAATGCTCTTTGCCTGACAAATAAAAACCTGGATTTAACATTATAAACCAGGGTTCTCATGGGTTTTTTTTTTAATCCAGGGACCTCAGACAGGGGAGAACATTTTTCAAGGACTCCTCATAATCCTCATGGTAATTAAACACAGTCTGCCATTTGTAATCCCAAAGGTCATATGAATTATCATTTTTTTTGAAGGTTCAGTTATAAGTATTTAGGATCTGTGTAGTAGAAATGATCTTTACTAAATTAAACTAGAGTAATGTCAATACAATTTCTATAATTTCAAACAGACAAAATCTTATTGAAGCTTTCACTTCACATCATTTAGAATTTTAAATTTGCAGCTTTCAGAACATGAGCAGTGCTGTAATGTGGATGTTATGTTCTAGTCAGGCAGGTCAGAGGTCAGCTCACATATTCCAGTGGGGTCCTGGAGTTAGTGCAGCCTGTAGGAAGTGAAGGAGTTAACCAGGTAGTGTGAGCAGTGAGATGTTCTGTGCAGCAGCTGTTATGTAATGATGTGAGGAGTTCTGAAGCTGAAACCAGAGTGTTTCCTTCAAGTTCCTTTAAGTTACTACACACAGAGTGAACCCTGAACCAGTTCTAATGAAAACAGTTTGCTGAACAAACAGTTCAAAACCTTATGAAGTGGGTCAACACTTTTTGCCACTTCTTTGCAGAAAACTGCAGAAAACTGACAAACATAGATTATAATGGAGTCACCCAGTAAATATGTGTAACTAGTCTGATCACACACAACTCAGTCACATCACTAACTAGTTATGTTAGTGAGAAGGTGAGTCTGTTTCTCATAACACAGTTTCTCTTTTCTTGGAGTGATGGATGACAAACAGGCTAAGATCCTCTTCTACCACTAAATGAGAAGCCCTCTGGGCTTATACTGAAGCTACAGTCAAATTCACCATTCCTGTTTTCAGGCTAATGTGTTATTCATTCTTTCCTCAGTTTAGTCTCTGAACTCTGGTTCTTGGTAATCAGGACCTGCTTTAGCTCGGTGGCTTCATTTGCTACCAGCTGAAGACTCTACACACATCCTGGTATTCTGTCTCTCTTCTCACTGAAACCAAACTCCAGATAAAGGTCATAATATCTTCTCAGTTCAGCTGGTTTAGACTCAGCACCACGTGATGAAGCGGCTTATTTGAATATGTTTCCATCGTCACTAGATAGAAACACCGAGTAGAGGCAGGAGCTGTGTGTGATGCAAATAATGGATCACAGATTTAGTGATCTGTATCAATCATGTCAGAGTTTTTATTGGTCCATAGCTGTGGGAGTAATTAGTTTGTTTATTGTTGCATTGTGTTTATCTACATGTAGATATACACTTTTTTTTTTTTTTTTTTACTGATACAACATGGTTATTAATTTATTATCAGTTCATTAGATTTTTTTTTCACAGACCCCCAACGCTCTGGCTCGCTATCCACTGGGGGGTAAAGGGACCCCAGTTTGAGAACTGCAGCTTTAAACACACTGCTACTCTGCAAACCTTTATTTGGAGTTACACTGTATTAAAAAAAAAAAAAAAAAAAAAAAAAAAAAAAAAACCTGAAATAATAATGAGTAATTTCTCAGTCTTTATTAGCTATTTGTGGAGTTTTGTGGTACCTTTGCTTACATCTTGTTCATCTCCTGAGGGCTAAGCCCCCCCGAACTTACAACCTAGTGACGTCCCTACAAATACTTACAATTCTTGGGCATACTTTAAAACACCTGAAACTCCAGGACTCAAACACTCAGCCTCATATACACACACACAAACACACACACATGCACAAGCCCACACACACTCACCTCAGTGCATCGCACCAAGCTGCCATCAGCTAGAACCAGCTCATATGCAACACAGATGTGCTGAAACAGCCCGTAAATATGGGAGGACGACTCGATGCCTGTGCCCATCACCAAACCACCTGAGAGAGGAGAAGAAATAAAATAAATTCTGCTGTAATTGGATTTCTTCCCGGGTGAGCACAACAGCCTGCAAACACATGAGCAGGTGGCAGCGTTTGCCTGATGCGAGTGTGTATCTCTGTGCTTGCGTGGACATCAGGATAAATGAATGTATGACGGCTTGATGGGAAAACATTAGATTGTTGATGCGTAGTTTATGGCATCAGGAAATCCATTATGAAACCTGATCCAGGGGTGCTTCCAGTGCTGCAGCCATTTCCTGCCAGTTTCATCTTTTGAGCTACAACATCAGTCCTCTAACACGATTACAGAAGTCGCCAAGGCTCTAAACAGGATACAGTGGATGATGAAAGAGATGCAGATTCTACGTTCATGAGCAATGAGCGGTGGAAATGACCTGCACGACTGCCTCTTTCTAGAATCCACAGACAATGCCAATCCATGATGCTTTCTCACAAAAAAAAAAAAAAAAAATCAGGAATATAATCCATACAACATACCCACAGTCAGGTCATCCAGCTCAGGCAGCACCGGCAGGGTCCAGCCGACTGAGTTAAGGCAAGCCGTCACTTGACCCATGTTGGCCAGTGGCTCAACTCTCACCACCTGAACAACAAGGATCACTGTGAGTAACAATGTGACATCCAGCTGAAGGTACAGAAATCAGCCAGGCACGGTTTTATGATTAATTTAACATTACACAAAAAAAAAACCAAAACAATTATGGATGTTTTCATGTATTTTGCAGTTAAATACTTTCACCTTCATGAAAACAAGACATGACTCCTCAACAAGTTAATATTGCAAAAAAAACCTAAAAGTGCAAACATAACTTTAAAAGGTGAAATGCATCCATATAAAGATATTACACAGAAAAACTCAAGGGAAGGAATCTCTGATCACTGAGGAAAATAAAAATGTCTTTATCATTATCAGAGGGCCACGCTATGACTGAACACTCACATAAGGATGTTTAAAAAAAGAAAAACCTTCAGGGGCAGGTGGGGAGTGTGACTGGGGCGGTACACCTATCAAACGGTAACGCAGGTGTCCGAAGGCGAGCTCAGGGAGGACAGAGACCTCCCGTAGAGCAGGAGGGCAAAAGCTCGCTTGATCTTGACTTTCAGTATGAGTACAGACTGTGAAAGCGGGGCCTAACGATCCTCCTGACTTTTTGGGTTTTCAGCAGGAGGTGTCCGAAAAGATACAATAGTTGTTGCAATAGTTGGTATTATATGAGGAAATTAAATCTATCATTACAAAGCACTTGCAATTTATTGATCAGATGTTTTGATAATGACTTTGCTTCCCCGGTGAAATTGATAGGACATAAACTATTAAACATTTGCTCAAGATTTAGGAAATGACCCAGACATGTGACACAGAAAGCGTCAAGCCTCCCAGTTGCCCATGTCTTATATTTAAAAAAAAAAAAAAAGAGAATCCTGCAAGAGTTCCTGGGGCAAAAAAAAAAAAAAAACATGAATTCAACAGTCACGACAAGCAGAGCAATCCCCCATAGTCCCCATAATTCACTCTGCTATAGAGCACATATCCATCTGCCAGCAGGACGGATGAGCCAAGGTCTCTGTGCCTGGTCAGTGCAGGAGTGTGAAACCTGGCAACCTGCAGGATATTTAGTTTGTAAAAGGCTGGGCCATCTTCAGAAACAATCACCAGCTGCACATTGCTTCCTCTTCACAACTTCACTGATCGAACTCCAGACTCAAACACACACAAACACTTCCAAATATTTATTGAATATGGAGTTTGAGAAGCTGCTGCCATGTAAAAGCCTTGAACCTTCTGTCTTTCTATTAAGCCAGCATTCTTATTGGTTAACCACAGTACTGTGTCAGTCATCTTTAGCATTTTCTGACAGAGTAGTGGTTTTGAAGTGAAAGCGACTGGTTCTCCAAAGTTACCATGCCTGACACTGATGGAGAATATTAAAGTGCAAAATAAAAGGCTGATAATTGAATAAAAACTACATTTGAACTGCCGTAGATGATGGGACTCATGACACTGAAACTGGAATTTCATACACTTTCAGCCAAAAAGTTGAAAAGAAAGACAAAAAAGCAGCAGAACTTATTATTTTCAGTAAATTAATAACGATAAATATAAAAAAGAACAACTCTGCTGGCATGTCCTGTGTTTGGTTCTATTACAGTTCTTTGGTTTCTGTGTTGCATTCAAACAGATTTTAATCAAACACCAGAATATGTTTGGAAGTGTACAAAGAACTGTTTGTGAAGCTGCACCAGTCCAAATGTTTGGCGCACATAAGGGTGCAGATGGCAGCTTTCATACTTCCACAAATGGGCTCTACGAAAGCAGCTATTATACCGGGATTCATTTCAGTGTGATTCAAAGTGTAAATCAGTAAATGAAGAGCAGATATACTTCAGTGGTAGAGCCACAAGCCACTGTCATCATTTTATACTTTTTATACAAATCTAAAAATAAAGAAATACCTAAAAAAAAAAAAACTGCTTGTTTAAACTTGTTTATGACACTTGGTCAGGTAAAATCAGCAGGTCAGTAGCTGGCACATTCCCCCTCATTAAACAAACCCTGCAGCGAGTGCTCTGTTCTGCTTCTTTCAACAACAACCAAAAAAGTTATGACAAATGTGCAAAGCAGAGTCAATCTGCCTGTTTTGAAGCCTTAAAATACTTCAGAAAGAGTTGATGAGGTGTTATAACATGTTATATGTGGCCCAGAAATCAGCAGCACTACAGAAATTACAACATAAATTATTCCTCCTGCTTTTGGTTCACTGTTAGCAGGCAAGACTGATCAATTTTGGCCTGAATCAAGTAATCACACAATAAGCATGAGCAATAAGACCCCCACTCAGATTTTCAAAATTGCTGCACACGTTTGGTTGCATTGACATCCCACTGAAGACATATTCTTGACTTTGGCTATTATGACGAGCTGAAATGTCACAAAAATCAAATATCAGTGAGACGAGTTGGCAAGCTGAATGCTGAAGACGGACATGAAAATAACTCATATTTCATCTTTTGGAGCAACTCCAGACCCACCTGTCTCTCTGTGTCTACTTCCAGAATGTCCATCAGATTGATCATGATGTTCTTGTGGGTTTTCTTGTATTTTCCCACTCTCAGAGACACGGTGAGCCAGCCTGGCCGGCCAGTACACATCCGGGTCTTACTTCCCTCTTTTTTCCACTCACGCACCTGCGAACAAAAAGAATTTGTGATACGAGAAATAGAATTATTTTTCAAACGAAAAGGGGAATATGAAGTGCATAAACTATTTACTTTTACATTTAGATGGGTGAGTGACATCAATAATTCTCCATTATGAGTGAATATGTGTTTGTGGATTCTCAAAGTGGCAGAGCTTGGGGTAACCACTTAGAAATAATCAAATTACTGTCATCAAGCAGGATTTTCTGGTATACTTGCATTTTTTATGAGTAGGGGTTTCTCTCTTACTTTTGTGCTGTTGCTTACTTAAAATCATAAGTCACAACTGAGCAAACCCTACATTTTAATGAATATCTGAACTCTGTGATCTGCGTTTCTTTAATGAGCAGGATTTTTTTTTAACAATACTAACCATGCAGCTGCATGGAGTTCAGGTAAATAAGCAGATGTGACACACTTACATAATCACCAATTAGTTATTCTTGACAAGATTATAGTTTCAGCAATCCTGTGTAGCATTTTCTATAGAAATCTTTTCACTTATGTCTTTTCACTTATCTACGTTTTAAAAAATACTGACTTAATGTTGATATTTTTATGGAGGAGGGTACTGATGAAAGTTGTAGTGAAACTTTACAGTGACACAAATTATAAAATACTGACATTTGTTTAGTGAAAATGGTGTTTATCCTCATCTTCCTCATAGTTTTTGTAGTCTGGACATTTAACTTCAGCTCATGAGTTCACTGGTGAATAAATCATAAAGGTGAGTGGCTGTCAAACATACGCCCCACTATGGCCCCAGGTGTTCCAGACCTGTAAAATGATAAACTAATAAAATAAGAAAGTTTTTAATATACCTGTGGAATAACTTTGTAAAATGAACTTATGGGACACGGTAAGGAGACACGAGCCCACCAGAAGCACACACCTGCTCAGGTTAGAACACTGTGACTACTGACAGCTGATGGCCTCTCTCTGACAGGTCTCTGGACCTGCTCACAGGTGCTCGTGATTGTGAGCGCACACCTGTGCGTGCGCGCGAGGGCTTGCTCACCTGTCGCTGGATATCACGCACGCGCTGGTCGTGCTTTTTGGGCGCAGAGCACATCTTGAAGATGATCCATGCCCTCATGTAGTAATACACATCGAACAGGACGGAGAGCGGCAGCAGGAACAGGCACACAAATATCCACCTCTGGTGAACGATCACATAATCTAAGCCTTTCACTTTGATCCACAGCAGGAAGATAACGGCCAGACTGCCTAAATACAGAAGCGGCTCCATGGTGTCGGGGCAAACCTGTTGCTTTTTGACTTCTTCTCGGAGAATAAACTCTCCTGTTGATTAATCCAACCCCAAAAGCCGAATCTCGACCATCACCCCTTTACCGCGATAGGTGAGCGGGGAAGAGTTGGACGACTGGCCCCGCCCCTCCTTCGCGGCGATTGGTCAATGCGATCAAGAAGGCGGTACCAGTCACCTAAGATCTATTCCCATTGGTTGGTGTAGAAACTAGTGAGACGGAGAGGGTCTCGTGTTAGACCAATCAGGAAGCTCGCAGGCTGTCACGCCATGCTGCCTGAGCTCCAGTAGAGCTCCGGGCTCTGTTGTAACACTTTTCACTCACTGGAGACTGGAATTTGAACCATCGATAGGCAATTCATTCCTCCACAGGGGAACATTAAAAAGAGGACCAAAGCACAAGCTGACTTCAGTTCTGATTAATATTAATATGTTTTTCAATCTGTAAAAAAAGATAAGGTATATATAGATCTTTCAAAGCTTTCAGTGATATTGGACCTAAATGTGCTTCAGTTTTGCTTGTAGATATGAAACATCCAGACTCCTGAAGTCCTCTGGAAGATGTTTACTCAGTGAATATGGTGAAGCAGCATTTAGTTGCAATGCTTCGTCTGTGCAACAAACCTCCCAAATAACTGATGACTGCTCAAGCACATTTCTTCTAAATCAAGCTTAAAAAAAATTAATGTAAAGCTCAGGCTTTACATTAAACAGTAGATTTTCCTTCCTTTATCACCACTATCTTTAAACATTTTAAATTTATTATGCCTTTCTAAATCACTTTCTATTTTTCATAATCACTGAAGATTCTTAGTTGCCATGTATGTTATTTCTTTGTAAGGCACTGTAAATTGCCCAAATTACTTAATGTTTTCTCAAAGAAACTTTAGTACGTTTTTAATGCATAAACTATGCTTCTTGGGTAGAAAAGTCATGTAGCCATTTATATATCAGAACAATATATCTGGTTTATAGTTGCCACCGAGGTGATCGGGAGTCGGGGCGAGGTGATCAGGAGTCGGGGCCGGGTTGATCGGGGGCTGACTTGGCTTGGGTCCGGCGAAGTCAGTGATGACTTGAATTGGGGCCGTGGCAACTAGTTACCAATACATCTATAGGCATACACAACCCTTTCAGATAGGCTTCTGAACGGTTATTCAACTTGCTTTATTATGGCTAAAATGAAACATCTTGGACAATCACTGGTACAAAAGAATATCTGAAATAAAACAATGTATGAATATACATAAACAATGACTGTTCTGTACAGAAAATCAATATAAAATAAAATAAGACATTTCTTTTCAAGTTTCCAGTTTGGACAAAATAAAACATGAAATAACGCTTTAAAAAATTACTTTTTAGAATAACAGAGTCAGACTGTTTTCTTTTGCAATACCATAAACAATTAGAGTAAACAAACATTTTCTTTGTAGACAAGACATAGCATGAAGATAGCATGGACCAGTGCTCCAACATCTCCTCTGTTAGTGTAGTACAGATACTCACTGAAATCCACACACCGATCCAATGTCAGTCGACACCATTTGAGGTTTTACACGTGATACTGATCCTTTATTCAAAAGAGTACAGCATGGGTGTAACTCTGACATTGTAGTACAATAAAGGTGTTAAAGGTATTTTATTTCAAGTTATTGCCTCTAAAAGGCTTTTGACACCAGTTCAAACAGTATTATTTTTTATTCTTTACCTCAGCTCCAGACATGACTGTGTTAGTGTTCAGTCATCATTTGAGCATATCTCAGTCTCTGACATGGTGATCACATATAGTCTGCTTTGTAAATTATTTCAGTAATTTTATTTTTAAGACATTGACAAATCTCATAGAATGTGTATGGGAATCTTGTCATATATGAATAAAAACACACGAAGCTCATTTGATGGAAATAAGCATAGTATAATATTCTAAAAGTAGTCCAAATACATCCTGAAACTAGTACATTCCAGATCATGTCAAATTCAAGTCCCAAATTCATTCAGAACTTGTCCAAATCCATTCCAAAATTTGTACAAAAACTTTGACCATTCCCACACTGGGAAGCAACTCAGCGCAGAGGCCCTGAACTGGTTAAAGCAGTATATCAGATGAATGAAAGTCTATTCAACCTTACCACTTCATAATGTTCTTCCCTGAAATGTCGAATGTATCTGACTAGAGCTATCTGACTGACTGCAAACAATTTGTACAACTTGGAGATTTCTGTTCTTTTTTGTTGGATGTTTTTTGTGGTGTCCCACAGGGGGCAATATTGGGCCCCATTTTATTTATTCTTTATATAAATGATATATGTAAAGTTTCAGATGTTCTCAAGTTAGTTTTGTTTGCTGATGATACGACTATTTTTTGTACTGGAAATGATCTCCAGGCATTAGAGCAAGAAATTAATACAGTACTGAAAAAAATTAAATTGTGGTTAGATAGAAACAAATTGTCATTAAACTTGGGGAAAACCAAGTTAATGGTGTTTGGAAACATGGGAACAAATGATGTTGAAATTAAGTTGGATGATAAAATTATTGAAAAAGTAAATTAAATAAAATTCTTAGGAGTATTAATAGATGATAAAATTAATTGGAAATCACATATAAGCCATGTTCAAAGAAAAGTTTCAAGAAGTATTTCAGTAATAAATAAGGCAAAACATGATCTAAATAAAAAATCATTGCGTATACTTTATTGTTCATTAGTTTTGCCATATTTTACTTACTGTGCAGAAGTATGGGGAAATAACTATAAAATAGCATTACACCCTCTTGTCATTTTACAGAAGAAAGCAATAAGAATAATACATGGTGTCGGTTACAGAGGCATACAAACATACTTTTTGCAAATTCTAAATCATTAAAATTTCAAAATATTGTTGATTTATTGACTGTACAAATTGTATTTAGGGCAAGTAAGGACAATCTTCCAAAAAACATCCAACTTTTATTTTCTAAAAGAGTAGGAGTAGGGTATAATATACGTCATACACAGAATTTTAAAGTTAGATGGGCGAATAATAAACGGAAAAGACTTTGTCCTTCAGTTCAAGGGGTAAAATTGTGGAACAACCTGGGAAGGCAGCTCAAGGAATGTCCAAATATGAAGTTATTTAAAAAGAAACTTCAAGAAATTACTTTTGAAAAATATATTAAGGGGAATGATTTTTGTTTAATAAAAGGAAGTGTTATTAACTGTACTGTGAACACAATTGTGTAATAATGAAGGTTGTAATATCTTGAGTTAAAGAGTTAAAGTAAAGAGGGGTGGGAGATAACAAGTGTTACTTCATCCCACTCCTTTTCGAGCTAATATAAATGTGTTTTGTTATTGTATTGTGTTGTATTGATTGTAATGATTTTTGTTTACTGTAATGTAATTTTTGCTTACTGTTGAGCACTGTGAATGAAATTCAGCTCGAAACAAAATAAACAAACAAAACAAAACAAACAAAAACAATGTACAGTTGTTACATGTTATAAGAGGCCCAAACGGCTGATGATAGTCTTTTTAGATTTTAGATTTTTTTTTTTCTCTCTATTTCTTCTGGACAGAGATCTCAGACGTTGCTCTTGGTATTTCCTGGCCCTAGTGCCACCATCACAGTGACTGGGGTACTTGAGGCAGTAAACCCAGTGGTGCCAGTTGTACCCCGATCACTCTGTGAGGGAGTTCTGCATAGGCCTGAACCCCCTCAGCCTGATCATCACCATTACCCCTTTCCCACTGAAACTAGCGTGTTTTTTAAACACGGGTCTAGTCGCTAACAATCGGCAGTTGACTCCTTACCCACCGCCTGCAGACGCGGGTTTAATCACTGGCAGGCGAGCTGCGTGGTTATGTTTTCCCACGCTGATGGTGTCCCACGTTAATGACATCATCAGCGCGATGGAGCAAAGCGAAAGTAAACAATGCACAAGAGCTCAGTCCCCGTTACCTGTTGATAAATCACCTCTTCCCGACGGCTCAAGAGAAGCTCTCTGATCTCGCTATCTTGCTAATGCTGGGTCTTCTTGACGAATCTCATGCTGTGTCTAGAAACAACAAGCGCGCTAACGTAGGCACGCTACATCGACGTCATCACGTAAATTAACGCGTCGGCCCGGGTCTAGCTTTCACACTCAAGCTGAGCCGGAGGCGAGGCAATTAAAACCCGGGTCGCTTGCAGGGTTAATTGACCCTGGTCAGAATGCCTTTTAAACACTTTCCCACTGCCAAGAGTAGCCAATTATTAGCGGGTTTAAACAGGTTTTTTTGGCCAGTGGGAAAGGGGTACAAGAGTGGATACAGATACCAATTCCGCAGTGGAACAATCATCAGCCGCCTCCTCTTCATGGATGAAATCAAGCTGTGTGCCAAGAGTGTGCGGGAGTTCGAATCCCTGCTTCACCTCACCAAGTTATACAGCAATGACATCAGGATGCCATTCGGACTAGATAAGTGTGGGCGGATGGTATCAAGGAGAGGGAAGATGATCACTACTGAAAGGGTTAAACTACCTAAAGGCAACATCAGTGATGTGGAAGATAGCTACAAATACCTAGGGACACCACAGGCAAATGGCAACCATGATGAGGCAACCCGGAGGTCAGCCACAGCCAAATGCCTACAGAGGGTGAGACAGGTCCTGAACAGTCAGTTGGATGGCAAGAATAAAATCCAGGCCATTAACATGGATTCCCTACCAGTAATCATTATACCCAGCTGGTATAATATCCTGGCCACTGGAAGAGACAAGTTACCAATATAAGACAAGGAAGCTCTTCACAATACATGGAGGGTTCCATCCGAAGTCCAGTGTCCTGAAGCTGTTCATGAAGCGCAGTGAGGGAGGCCGAGGAACGGTGAGTGTCAAAGCCACCATCCAAGAGGAAACACTGTCCCTCCAAGAACACATCCAAAAAATGGCCCCCAATGACAACCTGCTAAGTGAATGCCTCAGCCTCAGACAAGTGAAACCACGTGAGAAAGAGGAGCCAGAGGTGGGATTATGGAAAGACAAACCCCTACACGGCCTGTACCACCAACAAATTGAAAAAGTGGCTGACATAGAGAGAAAATACCAGTGGCTGGAAAGGACGGAACTGAAAGACAGCACAGAGGCACTAATCATGGCTATACAAGCACAGGCCCAAAACACAAGATCAATAGAGGCCGGGGTGTATCACACTACACAAGACCCCAGGTGCAGACTGTGCAAGGAGGCCCCTGAAACAATATAGCACATCACAGCAGGGGGCAAGATGCTGGCAGGAAAGGCATACATTGAGCACCATAACCAGGTTGTGGGCATAGTATGCAGAAATATCTGTGCCGAGTACGGGCTGGAGAAGCCTAGAGTCTAGATGGAGCACACCACCAAAAGTGGTGGAGAACAACCAAGCCAAGATCCTGTGGGACTTCAAGATTCAGACTGACAAACTGGTGATGGCCAATCAGCCTGACACCATGGTGGTGGATAAACATGAGAAGAAAGCAATAGTGATCGATGTAGCAATCCCAAGTGATGGCAACATCAGGAAAAAGGAGCACGAGAAGCTGGGGAAATACCAAGGGTTGAGGGAAGAGCTAGAGAGAGTGTGGGGCGTGAAGGCAACAGTGATACCAGTAGCGATCGGGACACTGGGAGCAGTAACCCCCAAGCTGCGAGGATGGCTCCAGCAGATACCAGGAACAGCATCTGAGAGCTCTGTTCAAAAGAGCGCAATCCTAGGAACAGCTAAGATCCTGTGCAGAACCCTCAAGCTCCCAGGCCTCTGGTAGAGGACCCGAGCTTGAAGGAGACAGACACAATACCGCCGGGGTGTTTCTGAAGTAAATGGTGTCAAAAATTCCCGAAATGGTGAAATATATTCTACCATATTTGCAAATATCTTCTTCTACATTTTACTACTCTGATGTATTCAAAAATTCTCACACATTCTAAAACTTTCAAACAGCCTAAAGTTGACCTTGTAAATTCATGGATGAGCAATAAAGGGGCAGATGGCAGAGAGGGTGAGAGAGAAGCAGCACCCTGGACAGGTCAGTCATGTGTCACATGGTAAACACAGAGATCGATGACAACGCAAACTAATATTTACAACTGCGGCTTATTCCAAACTCACCAGTTAGCTTCAAATGCATGTGAATGGGCTGTGGGAAGAAGTCAAATTGCCCAGAGAAAAACCCACAAGAATGCAAATTTAGCTTAGTGTTCTCCACTCCAATAAAAGTGCAGTTTTTCTGCTTTGCAGTATAGCAAAGTGTTTTTGTTTTATCCTCATTTGAAAAATTATTAGTTAATTAGATAATGTTAGTTGTTTTCCCATGTTATCAATAAACCAAAATGCTCCGTGTTTAACCAATAACATTCTGACTTTAACATTATAGACCAGGGTTCTCAAAGCTTTTTTTATCCAGGGATCTCTTACAAAGGAGAACATTTTTCAAGGACTCTTCATAATCCTTGTGTTATTTAAACACAGTCTGCCATTTTTAACCCCAAATGCCATATGACTTATTTATTTTATGAATGTTCAAACCTAACTATTTAAGATCTGTGTAGTAGAAATGAACTTTACTAAATGAAACTGGAGTACCGGTAATTAAATTGGAGTCAATATTAATTCTATAATTTTAAACACAGGAAAAGTCCTATTGAACCTAAATTCTCACTTCACAGCATTTAGAATTTTAAATTTGCAGCTTTCAGAACACGAGCAGTGCTGTAATGTGGATGTTATGTTCTAGTCAGGCAGGTCAGAGGTCAGCTGACATGTTCCAGTGGGGTCCTGGAGTTAGTGCAGCCTGTAGGAAGTGAAGGAGTTAACCAGGTAGTGTGAGCAGTGAGATGTTCTGTGCAGCAGCTGTTATGTAATGATGTGAGGAGTTCTGAAGCTGAAACCAGAGTGTTTCCTTCAAGTTCCTTTAAGTTACTACACACAGAGTGAACCCTGAACCAGTTCTAATGAAAACAGTTTGCTGAACAAACAGTTCAAAACCTTATGAAGTGGTTCAACACTTTTTGCCACTTCTTTGCAGACAACTGCAGAAAACTGACAAACATAGATTATAATGGAGTCACCCAATAAATGTGTGTAACTATTCTGATCACACACAACTCAGTCACATCACTAACTGGTAATGTTAGTGAGAAGGTGAGTCTGTTTCTCATAACACAGTTTCTCTTTTCTTGGAGTGATGGATGACAAACAGACTAAGATCCTCTTCTACCACTAAATGAGAAGCCCTCTGGGCTTTTTCTGAAGCTACAGCCAAATTCACCATTCCTGTTTTCAGGCTAATGTGTTATTCATTCTTTCCTCAGTTTCGTCTCTGAACTCTGGTTCTTGGTAATCAGGACCTGCTTTAGCTTGGTGGTTTTATTTGCTACCAGCTGAAGACTCTACACACATCCTGGTATTCTGTCTCTCTTCTCACTGAAACCAAACTCCAGATAAAGGTCATAATATCTTCTCAGTTCAGCTGGTTTAGACTCAGCACCACTTGATGAAGCGGTTTATTTGAATATGTTTCGATCATCACTAGATAGAAACACTGAGTAGAGCCAGCAGCTGTGTGTGATGCAAATAACGGATCACAGATTTAGTGATCTGTATCAATCATGTCAGAGTTTGGTCCATAGTGGAGCAGTTACTTTGTTTATTGTTGCATTGCTACCTACATGTAGATATGCACTTTTTTTTTTAATGATTCAGAATGGATATTAATTTCTTATCATTTCATTTGACATTTTTCTACAGACCATAAGCTCTGGCTCGCTAATTACTGGGGTTAAAGGGACCCCAGTTTGAGAACTGCAGCTGTAAACACACTGTTATTCTGCAAACCCTGTATTTGTAGTTGCACTGTATCAAAAGCACCAACTGAAATACTAATGAATAGTTTCTCAGTTTTTGTTAACTGCTTGTGTTTTTTTGCTCTTGCTCTCCGTTTGCTCACATCTCTGCATCTCCTGGGGGTTAAGCCAAGAACTTAAAACCTATTGACGCCCGTGACTGAACCTAAAAGAAAATGAAATGGATTAATTTGCTACTTTCCTTGGCTGGACATGATATCAATTTTCACTGGGAATTCTGGCAGCGTGCAAAAAAGAAGAAAAAAAAAAACAGGCTAGATAAGCTGGATCGCAATGCATTAAGTAAAATTCATCTTTAAGGAAAACGCCTTGACAGCTCTATCATTCAGCATGTGGGGAAATTTAGTTTTTTTTAATATAGTTTTATTAAACTTTCAAGCGTAACATTTGAGGTCTAAGCCAGGGTATAGTTGATTGACTGTAAAACTGTAAAGAAAGCAACCTGCAGAAAATAGCATAAACTTCCTGACAGGCACTACCGCTGAACTAATTTTACTACACAACTTATAAGATTGGGTAAATGGGAACCCCTAAAGTTATCTATGATCAGAAGTGGCAGCATCAAACCAATATCATTCATAAAGGAACAAATCCAGCTGTACTTGGATTTTCAGGTGTCCAGCACCTTCAATAACAAAGATTCTGCCATTCTTCATAGTTTTATTCATCATTGTGTGTGTGTGTGTGTGTGTGTGTGTGTGTGTGTGTGTGTGTGTGTGTGTGTGTGTGTGTGTGTGTGTGTGTGTGTGCGCACACGCGTGTACATGTGTGCATGTGTGTGTATGCAGCAGCCGTTATTTGCTCTTGGTGAGTAAATTTGACTCTGCAGTCTGATTAATGTGCTTACACACTCAGTGGACATATATGATGCTGGCAGTTTACATTTGTACAGTAGAGGTTTGCCCATTTATATTGACCCATTGATCCCAGTGGAGCACAGGGCAACTTGAGCTGCAGCATTGACCAGACTGTGTTCAAGGCTGGTGTGAGGAAGCCCTGTACATGGAAGGATTGTAATAGACAAAAAGCTCGGCATAAAGTAGAGAAATCAAGTTATTTCAGATATCAAAGATATATATATAAAAAAAAAAAACATCTCAAAGCCCCTGAGCTGCCACTATAGGTTGAAAACATTAGTTTAGAAAATGTGGAGTTTCAGTGAAATAATAATAAAATAAATAAAGATGAAGATAACTGAACAATGATGGGTAAACTGGACAAATGTGCAAACCAACTGTGTATCTTTTTTAATTAAAGAAAAAAAATGCTACTAACATTGTCAAAAAATTTGATGAATGAATGTTGTGGGTATGTTTTAAGGTTATAAGAGAAAATTATACTTTTTTTTCTCAAGTACAACTAAAATGAGCATAAAATGTTTTGTTAAAAATAAGAATGTGTACATTTTGCATTAAAAAAATACAACAATAGTTACTTTCATGTGGAGAAGTACTCTGAAGTGATGATCTTAAAACTATTACCTTAGATTAAATGGAGTAAATTTATGTTTGGTATGAATGAAATTCCAAAACCTACGAATAAGAATTAATCAGTTATGCGTTTATTTTCATTTTAGTGCAAGTTCCTGAAATTGTGTACTTTAAGTTTAACTCATCAACAATGATTTCACTCATGAAAGCGACTAACAAGTTAATTGAAGCTGAACATGATGTCTCACGGTCATGACTTGGCCTGTCAGACAGTGATCCAGGATTTCTTATTTGTTTTGCTTTATTTACCTTTTTGAACCCTAAAGCTGAAGCCGTTCGTACACCCAGGCATCACAGATGATACAGGGAAACTGAAGCTCAGAATTCCTTGCAGCTTTATGATTCTGCAGGGCATAACAACCAGTATGAGCAGTGGATAATACAAAATTATCTTATTCATGAATCTTTAATGTAATCGAAGTTGTTACATGTCACGCAAGCATAAACACTGTACACAGCCAGAACACCAGCATCTGCTGAGTGACTGAACTGAAGATATTCTGTCAATTAACAATCTCTCTTTTGAAATATAACTTGCATTATTTGGTGTTTCGTCTAGTTTCTCCAATGCTGTAAATAGGTTCTCTTACATTGATCATCATGTTTGATATTTGTAAAGCTGTGTTGTTGCAAGACTGACTCTCTCTCTCTCTCTCTCTCTCTCTCTCTCTCTCTCTCTCTCTCTCTCTTGCACACACACACACACACACACACACACACACACACACACACACACACACACACACACACACACACAGAGGCTAAAGTGGTACCCTTCAGACACATTAGAGAGAGGGAGGGTGGGGCACCAGTAAAGATTTCTTAATGGGCTCTGCTGTCCTCTCGTCTATCTGGCTTGATGATAAACACACAGCTACTCAACATTGGCCTGGTGTGCATCAAAGCCTTCATCTTTTTATTCCCCGTTATTTTTCTGCAAACCATCAGGAGCTGGAGCACAGAGTGAGGACTAACACACGGACCAACTGATCAGGAGGATTTCAGATGGAAATAATGTGAGAAAGGAAGTAAGCTTTAGGAACAGTGGTGAGTCCCGGGATTTCTCTAACTGTGGAGTAAATCTTTTGGATGTCTGGTTACTGTCAGAGCGCATGGGAAGCGCACTCCGTGGGATAGTTTATATGTAAGTGACAGTACCCAGCCGGTCACAGCCATACAATAACCCCAGAAGCATCTGACAGAGAAGAGGATGCCTTCCCTGCATCACGGAGCAATCTTCATCGGAGCCTTCCTCATTGTGACCGGAGGCTCCACAGCCTTCCTGGCCTCAAACCAGAGCCGCCTGCAGGCGTTCTCCCTCTGCTGCGTGGTGCTGGGGGTGGTCATGCTCATCCTGGGGCTATTCTGGGCAATGAACAGCAAAAGTGCAGTGAACTACAACCACCGGGAGTTCGACCCAGAGTGCCCGCACTATCCATACAATGACTACACCAACTACCCGAACCATGCCCTCTTTACTCCCCCAGGGAGTCGCTTCCCTGAGTCCCAGTCAGTGTTTCTGCCCAGGTGGGTGAAGGAAAAAGGAGCTTTACTAAGTTAATCATTGCTCTGCATAGTTCAGGATCTGTGTGACGTCTTTTGTTGTATTGTTGTGATAAACCAGAAAACTTGAAATAAATATTGCTTCTGTATTTCCCAAAAAAATTAAAGTTTACCTTAACAATAGGTTTGACTGCAGTGCAAGTTGTCATTGCACTGCATTTTCTTAAATACTCTTATTATTACTTCATGTTCCTTTGAGCCAATAATTGCCACATACTAATTATTGAAGGGTTCTAAGATTGAATACAAAAGTCTTCAGTTCTGGATGAACACTTCATTTATAATAACAGTTCCTAAAAATAAGACAGGTTACTTACAATGTGACCGTGATCATCACCAAATAAAGAGAGAAGAAATAAGTTCTTTAGATTCAATTTATTCCTGTCAAGTGGTGAAAGATGGGAAACCTAATGGAATAAATTAAATGTAACTCAAAAGGTGAGCAAATTTGTGTTTGGCTGATTGATCAGTGAAAATTTTCTTAATTCAGTGGTGCCACATTTGTAAGAAACAGGTATTGGTGGGATGAGGAGCATAGCTGAGTGTGTGTGGGTTGCACCCATTAAAAATTGTCTTTTTGGCTGCTCTCTTTTTACAAGGATCACCAAAACAAGGCATTGCAGTTTGCACTGCAGACTTGATTAGTTTTTACATCATATGTGTTTACTCCTGCAAGCCAGATTCAAACCCCAAACCCAAGGTGAAGACGTGATTCGATGTACCACCAGGGGGACTTGACTGCACTTATAGGAAAAAATTGCCAGCTCATTTATGAGAAAGCCCAAGAGCTAATTACCCTTGTTTTGAGCTTCTGGTACCCACAGATGCTGACAAGCAGTCATCTTTACTTCACCCTGTGCTAATCATTCTAACCAACACAACCATGCTGACTGACTCGTGACAAATGCTGGCTGCAGGAAGTATGAGCAGGCTCGTCAACAGCATGTTGTGGTCCTGTAGGTCTCTATCTCTTCCATAGTGAGACTCCTCCTTGTTAAATTAATAAATTGTTTAGTTGTTCTAATGTCCTGTTTCTTTGGACTTTATTCATAAATCTACTGAAATAAAACATTGGCAGCAGTGTAGCTTGCTTGGTATAAGCAGTGAAGTTTGAACTTTAATTTAATTGGGGGAATCCTCGTACTCAGTGGTGTTGTTCATCCTACAAATGCGTTTAAATTACAAATGAGCAGGCTGTGATCCATCAGGTGTGGTGGGATCAAGCCCCTGTTCTGACCGAGTATTTTCATGATGGGGGGCCAGAACTGTTCATTCTCATTGGTCAAAAGTAAAACATGCATTGTCTCATGATTAGCAGCCAGTTTTGGTTGATGTCGGACTTCCTGGGGGAATGTCACTTTAGAAGATTTTGTTTTAATGGCTGTTGAGATCAATGAGCAATAAGAGCTTTTACATTAAAAATGGAAGTCAGGTGTGTAGGTCCTGAAATAGCCCCATGTAGCTGTTATGTGTCTTAAATTTGTGGTTGTTCAGCAAAGCTTATTTTGTGATCTTAATTTATCTACTCAACATTTATATTACTTTTAATTCAAAAGATGAGTGTTTTAGTTAAATAATTAACTGGTAAGGAATTATTGAAAGTTAGAAAACAAATAAGATACGCTGGAAAAAGACACAAGCACACTCCCCTCCAACCTCACTCTCTGCTTTGTGCATAAATCACAACAAGAGAACCATCAACCAAGCACAAGTTACCTAGATTTACTAGCTATATTTTACTGAAATAAAAGAAAACCTGTCAAGACATGACCCATATGTGCAGATTGAATTCACAAACCTCTTGTCACCCCACACAAGGATATCATTTATACCTGAGGAAACTCGATTCCTGCGTTTGGCAGGACTTGACAGATTCACATTCAATACCACTGTCTGCTCTCGTGTGTCTTGTTGTTACAGCTGCTGACATCTCGTAATTGTGCTGTACAACTCAGTTTGTGTTTCTGCACAGTCCTCACATGACTCCCTGTCCTTGTTGTGTGCAGGACGATGGAACGCCACAGACATGGCGCTCGTGGCGAAGACTTCGACTATCCACCAATGGACTCTGGAGGCTTCAGCCCCACGCCTCACCCTCCACCGTGGCTGGGGCCGCCGCCTCCCTATGAGGTTGCCATCAAGACCACCTGTAGCTCTACACAACTTCGGCGCGCATACTCGGACACACACCTGGCAACAGAGCCCCTTTTTGGACAGTCGCGAGAAATTAGCTTCGAGGTGTGACAGTGAACGCTCAGCCTCTCTGTACATCACACATTTGAGATAAAAAAAAAAAAAAGAACAGAAAAGCCAGAGATGTTGCTCTAACTCAAATCACTGTGTTTTGACCAAAACAAACTTAAACTTGAAGCATGCTTTTTTGCTTGATCCCTGCATGTTTTCCCTTCATTTCCTGATATTAAAACAGTGTTATTCACACAGACTGAAATCTCAGGCATTTAAAAAGGTAGACCAAACCAATTTCAGCCTTATCTGACCAAAACAAAGAATCGACACATATCATGTATTGAACAAGAGTGTGACTGCTATGAGCAACCACTTCACTGTTTTGACAAACATTATTAGGATGTTTGAAGTTGACTTTAAACAGTTGTCATTTATCTGTTGTTTTGACTTAAAAAACAAAATGGTTTGGCACATGATTTCCTTCTATTTTGTTTAGAGTAACATAAAGAAGCTTCAAGTCAGGTTTTTGATTGTAATCTGTACTTCAGGTTTCCAGGAAATAGTTGAGCATCATCAGTTGGTGTAAGGTAGTTCATTTTTTTGGTATGCTCTCTTGCCAGAGTTAAATGAGAGGAAATAAATTGTCTGCCTTGCTTGCACACAGTTCAAGAAAGCACAAGGTTTTATTTCTGCAGAAATTATGCTGCAGAAACTTCACCAAGTGTGACTGGTGATCCCGGGAATAATTTCAGCAGTGGGTGCATAGGATAGATTTGAGGAGCTAAAAGTCAGAATTTATTTTCTAGATTGGAGGTCTTTTCACTTCAGAGCAGAAATAAAAACACAGCATTGCAATTATTTTTAAGTAGAACAAATAGCACCTTGTGGTAGTGGCACATCAGATCGGAATTTCTTCAATTTGCTTTTTCTAGTTTCTATTTCCTGGTGCTGTGCACACCCCCAAAGTTCTCTGGCTCCCCCTAGAGGAGACACTTCTCATACAGCCCATCATGTCAAGACTTCAAGCCTTTATGCCTCTCTTGGGAACACAGTTAAAATACTGTACACATATACTGAACACAGGACAGCAGCTATTGACTACAATAAAAATAAGTTGAAACAGAAATTCCAGTTCAGTTGAGTTCAACTGAGTTCAGTTCAGTTCAAACAAGATCAAAAACAAAATGAATGGACAGTGTTTGTTTTTTTTCCCCTCATAACATAACCAATCAAATATAAAATGTTCAAATACGAGTAGACTAAGTCAGTAGTATTCACAGGTGGATAAAACACGAGCAGCTGAAGACGACCGTAACCTGACCACTTGCCTCTGAAACACACCAGGATTTCCTTTATTTCAGCTGCACAGACCAGTGGGTGAGTTCTCACTCTGGTCTCTCCTGCCGATCTCATGGGGCAGATGTCTCAGTTTTCTCGCCTGTTGAACACTCCAGTGGTCCTGTGGCTGTGGCCAACCCAAAATCCTGCACAAATGTTTTCCTCATCTTTCAGTTTGTGTGCCACACATGTACTCTTCAGCTTGTTGAAAGCAGGGGAACAATGACTCATCTGACCATATGAGTTTTTCCACAGTGCGGCAGATCCCTGCAGCTGCCTGGCAACTCCGTCAGAGCTTTAAATGCACTGACATGACCTGATGTAAACCACAGACACTCTATATTTTAAAGGATCACCCACAGTTTTGATACATTTCAATTTCTTGTTTCTCCTTCTGAGGCTTTTGATGTTCAACATGCAGTCACAAGGCAAATGCTGTTGTCGCTCCATCAGCCTGGGGCATTCAAGTACTGCCAGCAACTTTGAAGAATCAAAAAGGGGGGCTACTTAGTCTGTTTGCTTTGATTATGCAATGAAAGTGCAAACGTTGAGTAGGAAGGTTGTTAAAAGCAGACCTGAATTGTGAAAAATCACTGGAACATAAAAATAGAGCCAAATTACTTTGATGTATGTACATTTTTTTGCCTGTTAGGTAGTTGAATAAGCAATGTTTTCCGGTTAACCATTGTGCTTTATGTAGATGAGCCTGTATGTTTGTGTGATTCTGTATGATTCCCTATCCCCGATGAAGGTTTTTCCATTGTTTTTGCTGGTTTCTGTCATCTGATGTGTTTCACTGTGTTTCCTTTTTTATTTCTTCACAGTTAATTTTTTTTTTTTTTTTTTTTGCACTTGTAATGTTTGGCAACACAAGCACAAATGACTTCAGCTAATGTGAATCATTGCATAACATTTGTCATCGTGGACTGTTTTTTTGATTATTTGTGCCACTGAATATGCATGTGTCTGTGACTGATATGCTTTACTCTCTGAAGGGAAGCTAGACAGAATCTTGCAATATGGTTTCTATCCCCGAGGGTGTATATTCAACTTTATTTATTAAAAAGTTATGGAAAATGCTCTCTATTCAGACATCATGTTGTACCTTCAACCACCGAGATTATAATCTTCAAGAGTCACCACAAGTCATATGTCCTGCACGTGTTATTTGGATCAGTTCAGAGAAGCAATTTATTTGGGAAAACTTTGGTACAAAAAGACTGAAAATTAAACTCAGTGGCTGAAAAAGAAATATATAAGGAGCATAGAGGCATATGTGTAACAATCAAACAACAAATAAAGAGTTAAAGACAAGACTGAATCAAATTGAGAATGAGCAACGGACAGAAAACTTCTTAAATACAAGATGTCGGTGCACGCAACAGGGAAGGGCAACTGGCAATCAACACAGAGGACATATGCCATGATGAGCAACATCTGCTTTGGAACGAGAGGACATTCAGCAAAAACAGAACAACAAGCCAAACATTTAAACATGACTCACGCCTGTACAAAACAACCAGAACTGGAGAGAAAAGCAGAGAGGTATACAAATAGAACTAAAGACGGAAGCCGGAAAACTGGCCGGAAAAAATTTGTCATGACCTTAACCTGGACCCTGAGCCCTCTGACGCCAAGCATCAGAAATGAGAACACCTGCAGCCAGGAAAGTCAACATTCACTCCGTGTGTGTGTGTGTGTGTGTGTGTGTGTGTGTGTGTGTGTGTGTGTGTGTGTGTGTGTTGGGGGGGGGGCACAGCTTGCACCTCACTTCCTGAATGACTCACTTTTTAACCATCTCAAATGGCAAGAGGCTGCAATGTGTGTGATTTTGGCCAAGATTGAGATGATTGTGTTTTAATATCGTTGGACTGATGTCTTACGGTGAGAGAGCGTTGCAGACGGCCATTGTTGTGGTTGTCATGGACCGACAACTGACGAATTTGGAAAATAACTTTTTCCAAATTCATACAGCAATATAAAACAACAATATAATGTATTTGTTTGTATTTTAATGTGACGTTAAGCTGAATGGAATGTTGCAGTTATATTTTTTGGTCTTTGTGATACATTCTACTGCTTGTCGGTGTTCTGCCAAGACCGGATAAGAATGTCTCGCGTAGAATATCACAAGTCCTCGTTGTCACAAATGTGCTGAGTAGATTTTTGATTGTTTTCTATATTGTCTCCCAGGATCTAATTCTCTCTCCCTTGTCTGCTGTCTAAAAAGTGTATCAACCACACTAAGGACATCAGTCTAATTAACAGCACCAACCACTCATAAGCTAATTTCCAAAGAAATTAGTTGTCTTTGGTTCACTCCAACACAGTCTCACTGAGATGTAAATGTACTTACAACTGGCTGACACAATTTTTCACAACTCCTAAATATCGATATTTGTCATTTTAGGTTTCAGTTCATTCGTTGATTTAGTTTTTTGTTTCATGGAGATATTAAATCAAGACACTAAAACAATGACTCCACAATTTCAGTATATTCTGGAGAGCAGCTTCCAAATGATAACAGTATTACCTTTGTTTGTAGGAGACACAGCCTTTGTATCATGAGCCCACACCGGGGGAAATCCCTCTTTTCCTTTGTTTTTTAGGGCAAATAACGCAGACAAAAAAAACAAAGTCACAAGATATTCCTGTTTAATTGTGTTTTTTATTTTCTCCATTTCCATTCAATTATCTGGTCATGCCTTACTTACTTGATGAAACCTTTCCATTCTGTATTCCTAGAGGTTTTAACTTTTCAACATATTTAACAATTTTACTTCGTCAGATTTCATCTTTTAGCTTTTTACATGTTGTTACTGTTGTCTTTGGTGTTATTGCTCAACATTGTCTGAATGAATATTGTGTGTTTGAACTGAGAACCCATCAATAAATATCCCTTAAAATACAAATAAAGTCATCTGATCCGACTGAAACAATCTGAATTTGGGAATTAATTCATGCCCTTAGCAAGGCACAAAGGTTACTAGCCTGTGAAAGGTGTGACCTGTGTGCACCTCTGCTAGTGACTCAAGCACCAAGAGACGTTTGTTTAAAGATGTTTAGAAGATGGATGGATGGATGGATGGATGAGCACATGGGCCGTACTGGTGGTCCTCATGTGAAACGAGTGAAGCTTGTGTTCAAAGATTTGCAGTTTCACATCCATCTGTTAACATGGTATAGCAGTGAGGAGTGACCCTCAATCCGATGGAAAAGAAAAAAAAAATCCTCAAATTACCATCCTAACAAACAGTGTTGTGCAAGTTAAGTGAAAGTTTTACTTGATTGGTTTCTACTTTCTTTTTTTTATGTAAAATAGTGGTTAGTTGTACCCTGTTACTGCATTTTTTTTGTTGTTGTTAATACCTTCAGTTGTCTCCTTGAAACAGAGAGAGTAGCAAACATGCCAAATTAATGTAAACTAGCAGGACTGTGAATGTGTACAATACAGGCTCGATAGTCGGAATTCTTTCATGCCGTCATTAGACAGACTGAGTTACTAGTCACCAGCATGTCTGTGTTGTATTTACATTTATCCTGAAGTACTTCACTCACAACTTTATCAGCAAAACTATCATCACATAGAAAATTATGGAAGATGAGAGAGGGAAAAAACTGAAATTAAATCTCAACTCATCAAATTAAAAAAATAAAAACAATGAGAAGAATGCAAAAATAAATGACTAAGAATGACTGGAGATGCAGTACACGAACACCACAAAACATACACTGGTTTAACAAATTAAGCTATGCAAATAACAGACTGATATTAAATGTTAATTTTGGTTAGTGAATTAACTGTCACCTAATTCACTACCTGGTGTCAATGTAAGCACATTTATTTTACAAACTGAGTAGTTATTCAAGTTCTAATCAAAGCAAGTTCTAGTAACTATTGCAGTAATCCAGAACTAAAGATCAGTCATTCAAAAAGTAACACCGCTACATTTTAATGCAACGGCGGTCAACCATATTATAATTTAAGAAAATAACTCTAATTTTATTTGAGGCATTATGTATCTGTGAACATTTACAGTAACTTCAACAGTACCCACTTGTAGCAATAGTAATCCCATTACCATTGCAACAACTGGGTGCTGTAAAAGATGAGCTAAACCCAGGTCACCTTCCCGGTGAACAATGGG